>NW_005842465.1:717490-718500 GCF_000455745.1 Alligator sinensis
CAGCAGGAAATGTACACAAGCAGCACTGATGGCTGGGGAAGGGAGGGAAGCTGGCAGGATTTTTCAGAGGGATTTCCTTACATGTCTTATAAAAGCACTATCCAGGTTTCTCTTTGCTTCCAAGCCCATTGACACCAATTGGGAGGCTTTGCTCCTGGTGCTCACAGGAGAAGTTGCACCTCCTTCTTCCAATTAATTGGGCTCCTGGAAATGACCAGACAGGCCAGCCACAGCTGCTCTTTCATTTGGAACCAGAATCCCGTTGGATTCATTTTTAGGCACTGTTGAGTTTCTGAACCAGATTTTCTTTGCATTGAGGTGGAGGTTCAAATCCACTGGCCTCAAGGAAGGGACTCCTGATTTACATCCACATAACACAGATCCGAACCAGGCCGCCCCCAGCAAGGAAGGATCCTCCTGCCTTTTGTTTCAATGAAACACAGCTGCATTTGAAAGTGGTTGCTGATGGGAGACAGCCAGAAGCTGCTGCTCCCAGAAGCGTTTCAGGGGAAAATCTCCTGTCCCACTGCCCCAGGACTTGCCATTCAATGCAAGGCAAGTGGACGTTTAAGAGTCAATTGGACGTTTATGTTGCTGCCTTCCTGCCCCTGGGGTGGGACCCGATGATCAGTCGAGGTCCCTTCCAGCCCTAATGTCTATGAAATCTATGCAAGTGAAATCAGCAGGGAGAAGAGATTTGCCCTGGGCTATGATTGCGGGGCTGCCCTCCTGCCACCAGGGCTGAAGTTCAAGGCCATCAGAGCTTTTGTGGCAAGGAAAGATGGGGGGGGGGGTGAGGAGCCCTTCAGGTGCAGAGTGTCCGACTCCGGGCTCGTCTCTCCACACCCTGAGAGGAGCCAGAGCCACGTGGCCCTAAAGGGAAAGCGGCTTGAATGCATGATTTCCCCAGCGTTGATGGTTAATCCAGCTCTGAGCTTGGCTTCCTTCTCGGAGACCTCTTCATCTTTCCCTCCAGCCCCACCCCCGTCCCCTTCCCCTTCCCCTCCCTC
>NW_005842465.1:718896-727021 GCF_000455745.1 Alligator sinensis
CGGGGGGGGGGCCTGGTCCCCGCGGGCGGGCGGAGCGCGGTGCCCCCCGGGCCCTGCCTGCGGCTCCCCGGGGGCTTGGTGGGGCGCACCGCGGAGAGCCAAACTTAAAGCCCCGCTGGCACTTTGCAAACTCTCCCGCCCGGCGAGGGGCCGGGGCTGCGAGCGGCGGGGGGCTGGGCTCCGTCCCTCCGTCCCGGGCACGCGGCTGCTGGGCTGTGTCGTGGTTGTGTCGCGCACATCCATCTTCATCGGCCCGCGGGCAGGGGGCAGCGGCAGAGGCCGGAGGAAGCGAGCGACTGGGCGATGAGGAGGGTTGGGTTTTTCAAAAGAGACTCTGGAAGGTAGCAATTAATTATCAAGGCACTTTCCCTGGGCAGATGCTACCACGGAAAGTCCAATGGAGGAAAAAAAGCCCTGTCCAGCTTGGATGATCTGTGTGCTGATCCAGCCCTTCACCAGCCCAGGACGAGGGCAGAGATTTGGCCCCATTTGTCTGCGTTAGTCCTGGTGATTTCAGCTGGGGTTTGCCCCGATTGTGGAGCATTGTTTGGGAAAGTGGTGTAGCAAATCTCTCTCCTGTGGCTTTTCAGGCGAGAGCGGCTTTCTCCTGCTAGTCTGCTTCTTTCTAGCGTTATTATTTTTTCATTGGGGAGTGCAGTGCAATCAACGCTTAAGTAGTGAATGCTTTCTAAAATATAAGGGGAAGCCAGGATATTTATTGAGGAAACGTGAAAATGAATCGTGTAGGTAGCAGAGCTGTCTAATAGCTGGTGACTTGTCTGAGAAGCTGACCTGGGTATTGTGTATAGTGCTCTGGGATATAGCATAAACTACCAAAAAAAAGAGTTGTCATTAGAGTGCAACTTACTGCCGATGCTCTGGCTAAAGTTCTCTCCTTTCCATTAGAAACCACCTTTTCTTTCCCATGCAGCAGAACTTGTTTCTCTGGCTGCAAAGCCATCATCCAAGATTTGCCTAAAATTGTGAAAATTCATTCCAAAAAGTGCATGTGTTTCCTTAACATGACAAAGGTACAATAAACTGTATTCCCCTCTTCCACACCCCCCACCCCCCACTTTTGCTGGTGTCAGTCACATTTTCACCCATCCGTAACTCAAAAAAGCTTGGTTGGCATTTGCTTTAGAGCAAAATTTTACAGGTCTGTAAATGGAGAAAATGTTAAGGTTATTTGTCTTAGAGAGAGAAAAATGAATCTGTCTGAGCCCCTGAGGTCGGAGAAGAAGCTATGTGTGCACAGTAAAACTTTATGATGGCCAAGCTCAGGCCAAGTTTTCTGATGGGTGGACTGAGCATGTGTCCCATCTCTGTTGCAGTGAGATTAAATCTTTCTAAAGGGTCTGGGTTGAAAATCTGTGCCTTAGCCATTGCTCTTCAATAGAGATTTAGCCAGCAGACCATATAGGCTCTCAGCCTCTATAGCTTATTGAGCAATAGAAGAGACCTGAGCGTATTTCTTAACAAGGAGAAGAATGGCTTGACAAGGCATTTTTAGATGCCTTGATTTTAAGACCTGATCACAGAAAAAGGTTCAGATGGAACTATTTTTGAGAGGCAATGTTCAAGGACAGTGGTGAAAGTTAAGGGCAGTGGGGGCCATTTATTATCCGTGTGGGTACTACTGACATCTTAATGAGATTGACCTCAAAACCCCATGGAAGTTGTTGAAAAGGGCTGTACTCCACTAGTGTCTGTCACTTCAAGATCTGCTGCTGGAGGCCTCTTGCATGTAGAGAAATTATCTGCCCGGTGTCCTATTCTGAGCTCAGCTACCACCAAGTCCACCCCTGTTTGGGGTACACTTACCTGGACTGTACTCAACGCCATAGAGGAAAGCAAAATATACTATGGACCTGCTGATATGGTTTTGGGGTCAAAAGACATTTTCCCACAAGTGGACCACTGTCTTCAGTTCACTGTCCGTGATACTGCCCCGAGACTCCAACACACAGATACAAGTGGTCTAAATAGTGGGCTTCTGGCCATGTGCATGCCACCTGTGCTTTCTGTAGGAAATACTGACTGGCAGCCTACATAGCACCAGGGGAGACTTGTTAATGGCACTCTTACCAAAAGCTAATGTTCTCCATTGCTAATGAGTGCTAAGGAGCACTGGGAACTCTGAATCTCTTGGGTGGAGCGGTGAAATATGAATGGATCCTATTCCACCTATTAGACACACAAACGCCTTTCTGTTCCACCTTGCTTGGGTCTCTGAAAATCTGGATTTGTGCAGGGGATTAAAAGGCATTGTTACATTAGGATTAAATTTGTATTCTCATTGGTTTAGAGAAGAAGATGAAATGTTTGTTCAGCACCTAGCACAGTAGAGCCCCAGTCCATGACCAGGACTCCCAGGGACTAAGTAATGCACCCATCTCTAACGCAGCATCATCTGACTCTTAAAAATGAGTTAATAGAAGCAAGGAGTAGGACCAGCCCAAATTCACAGTAGCTGTTTTTCAGGGAATCAAACTGGGTGGAATAGAATTGCATTTGGGTGCCCAGTAGGTGGAATCGGGTCTGGTTGATAGCTTGCAAAGATGTGCAAAAACAGACCTGCTTTTGTTTTTGGAAACCATCCTCCACTGGATTTGGTTCAAACAGATCCCTTTCTTAATCCCAGCTCAGCACCTGAGGCAAGGGGCTGGCACTCCCATGGTGCTGGGAGGCATTTACTTCTACTTATACAAACACCTTTGTTTTTTAGGAAAGGTGTTGAGAGAAGGGAGGATTAGAGACAGGATTCACAAATGAGACACCGAGGTCCAAGGGCATGTGCAAACACCAGAGAGCTGGAGCTGGAAAGACTGATGGAGTGAGCTACATGGGACTGGTGTGATGGATGGGGAATGGATAAGCAGGTCTACTTTTTACCCACCTCATTGCCTAGCTGCTCTTCACCACACTGAGGATTTTCTTAGCTCAGGTCATGTATATAGGAGGGGGATTAAAGAGCATTACCGTGTTAGGGTTAAGCCTGTGTTCTGATTGGCACGGAGAAGATGGTGCATTGGTACAACACCTGCTATAGTAGGGACTTGCTGCATGACTTCTAAGAGCTGAGTAAAGCATGCACTTCAAAACCAACATGGATGGTGATGATAAAGGATTGAACAGGCTTCCTGCTTCATGGTAAAAGGGAGTGGAGCAAAACCAAGGACAAGTACTACATGCAGGGGGTGACAAATGATGCAGGTACTGAGGATTCAGGGTACAAGCACAGGAGGAAGGGGTCTTTGCTAATGAGCCCCTCAGTGACCTGGTGTCGGATATGAATGATCAAAGTCAGAGTCATCTGGGGGAGTGGAAGAGACCTCAGCCAGAGATGGGCAGGGGAAGGGGGGCTTGTGGGGAAGGCCTTGAACAAAGAGTTGGGTTCATTTCCCAGCCTTGCCACAGCCTGAGTCACTTAGTTTGAATCTCCCAGCAATAGTGTCCTTGATCAGATGAGGTAAAAGTGTGGCTGCTTCCTAGGTTTTTCCTTGACTTGTTTATCATGTAAGGCAGTGCCCTTTCTCCATTTCCCCCCCCCATGTAGGTCTCCAGAGCATGTGTTCATTGGTACCTGCTGACACCACACTGTAAATCCTACTTCAGAACAGGTCTCAGTTTTCCACGTAGGCAATGGGACCATCAGCATACTACCCTGTTGCTCCAGCGTGGGGCCAAAGGCATTTAAAGCATGCAGGAAGCTTTCCATGTTGTGGGGTTTCTGCTGTAAATAATCCTCCGCCTCAGTGTAGGCCCTTGATTATTTCTGATCATTTTCAATAAGACAATGGAGGGGATGCAAGAAGGCGGTGGAGCCTTGGTACCCACAGGACAATGTCGTTGCTGGAATTAAAGTTGTTTCAGAAATCTGACCCCAGGGGCTGCGGGCTGCTAGGGGACCTGGGCTCAATCAAGTACCTGGAGAGACGTGATCCGGATTGGGGCTTGTCCCAGACAGGTGTGGGGTGCGGGTTGGATTCATAGCGGGGTTAGGGCAGGGGGCTTAGCTCCTGGTTTTAAATCATGAAATATATGGGCAGTGAAATCCCCTCTAAGCTGTCCCAGCCTGGATTTCTGTTTGTGCATGAGGGTAATCCTTTTCTGATGTTCCCTGTTTGGTGCAGTAACCTGTGCCTTGGCTTGGTTCATTGCCTTAAACTTTTAAATCTTTCCTTGTAATTGATTGTGTTATTGATATGGTGACCTATATGCTATTGTTACTGTAACTAGGTAGAAACTGTTCCCAGACAGTGTTTTGCTCACCTTCCAAATGACATGTTGCCTCAAGGAATTTGGGGGTTGATTAAACCCTTTAACTAATTTCCTAGAGCACAATAAAGCACCTGGGGGATGGGAGGTGAGAGAGGTCCTGCTGGGCCTGCCTGGGGGATGTTTTTGGGGCAAGTGATCCTCCCACTGTGTCCCCAGGTGACTTTTGTTGCTGCTGTGATCACCAGGCTGAGCAGTCATACAGGTTGCTTTCCTTATTGTGCAAAATGAACGCTGCCTTTGAAGACATGCTGTACTGCTCCAAGCTTTGTGCTGCTGGGGGTTTAATTGGCAGTTGTTGTGAAAAGCAAGATCTTTCCTTAGTTTCTCCACCTAGAGTTAATTCTTGGCTTGTTCCCTTGGAACTGGGCACTGACATTTGATTTGAGATATCTGAAATAAGGACTTGCCAGTGTGCTGTTGGTAACCCTCTCTGTTCAAGGCCTAATGTATATAGTATAAATAAACCATATCACACTAAGAAAACACCCAGATGTACAGCTGCTAATTCTCTCCTAGAAAGCTCAACATCTTTTACATTGTATTGTCCATCCAGGGCTCTTGCCAAGTTTTACACAAGCACCTAAAGACACTTGCATCTATTTTGTAGAAGGGGAAAGTGAGGCCCAGACAGATGATGCTCAGTTGAAGTCACCAGGAGTGAACCAGCAAGTTCAGGTGCCAGAAAAAGGTGCCATATTTAGTAAAACATTCCTCTGAGGCTAATTTGCTGCTCCAAGACACAGTATCTAGTTGCCTGGGTGGAGTGCCATGTTAAGGTGGCTATCGTGAGCAAGCTAGCCTGGGTATTGAGCACAAGAGCTAGCTGGGGTATCTCTGCATGGTGCTGCATTTTGCTGAGTAGGTATATGCAGGGAGCCGTGGATGTCGAGTCTCTCTGAGCATCAGGCTAAATCCCCAGCTCGGAAAACAGAGGCACCCAAACTCTGTGGTCTCCTCTGAAGCTGCTGCTCGATGTGAACCATTGCTCTGTGCAGGGAGGCAGTAGAAATCGGTGGATAAGGGATAACTCAGGGGCTCAGAACACCTGGGTTCTATTTTCAACACTGCCTCTCACTTGCTTTGTAACTTTGGACTAGGTCCTTCTCCTTTCCCTGTCATTAACATGTTATTAATGTGACTTTGCTGCCTTTGGGAATAATTATGAAGCTTGGAGGCAAAGACTACTAGGGCAGAAATCCACAAAGTGAAACCGAAGACCCAAGTGCAGCCTGTGACTATTCTGAGTTCCCAGACTAACATGTAGGAGTGATTCTATCACTCACCTTGGGTGTCTAAGTGCCCCCATCATAGGGATAGGGAGATGCCTGTCTGTCTCCAGAGGGAAACCCTATCCCAATAGAGGGAGCACTTGCATGCCTAGATGAGGTAATAGAAATGTATGATTTAGTCCAGTAATTTAGAGCTGGTCACAAGCTGCAGTTTGTTCATCCACTTGGTGAAACAGAATCCTGTCCCTAGACTTAATCATTCAGTGGGTAAAGCAGTGCAAGGCAGAATTTGCTCCTCTTTGCACCTTCACAAGGGAGAAGGATAAGAAACCAGCCAGTCAATGGCAAACTGCATAATAGGTCTTTGGCCTGGAGAGGGGATGTGATAGAAAGGGCTGGCTTGTGATACTTAAGATAGTGAAGATAAAATGAAATCCAAACTTGATTCTTCTGCTGTCCCAAAATAATACAAGAGCAAGGGTCATTCAATGAAATTAGTGGCAGGTGAAGATAGACCAAATAAAAGGAGTTACTTCTTGATGTAGCTCGAGTACAGAATTTTCTCAGGGGTCAGGTTTCTGGTTCATGTGTACTTATCAGATGAAAGAGTCTCTGGGAAACCCAGTGGTGTTTGCAGAATTTCAGCTGTCCTTAAATAATAGTGAACTTTCTCACCCTTTTGAATGGGTGAGGCAGGGTGGGGGGTGGTGTTACAACCCCACATCTTTCCTAAACTATCCCAGGCTGTGTACTTGTTACCAACCTCTACTCATAACCCGAGACAGGGGCTTTAAGAAAGGTTTTAGGCTCCCCCATAGCCAGCATTACAGCATATTGACCCTGAAGCCTAGTGGTAAGGGTTAGGCATTAGCAGTGTTGATTTTTTTTTTTTTTCTGCTGATCAGCATCTGGATCTCCTGGGATGGTGGAGGAGGTTGAAAAGGGCCCAGTCACAGTTTTCTCCAGTTTGAACTGAACTAGCTGAATCTACTACAGTGACAGGGTTTTAGGAGGGGCTGGAAAACGTTATGCTCGTGCAGAACATTTAGGCCTGTTTTTCAGGGTTACCCGCTAAGCTGAAGGTAGCTGAAAATCCCATGCTTCCTGGTGTGTCCTGCTAATCAAAGGGGGAATTAACCCCTGACCCCAGCATGTGCTATGGTGTGTACATGAGGTGCAGGTTAGCACCTTGCCCTGGAACATCATCAGCTTGGGAGGAAGGGTATGCTCCTGGTGCAGGCCAAACTCCCTGGGAAGCCAGGCAGAGCTCCAAGGAGGTCAGGATGAGGCCTGGTGTCTCTGACTTGTAGGGGCAGGGCTCTTGCATGGATCAACACTCTGGCCTGTTCTTTTAAACCAAGACATTGTATCAGCCATTCCTGGAAAGAGCCTAACATAGGCAGTATTTAGAAAGTTATTGCCATATTTTGGCAGGGTCACTCAGGCCTGTCCCTGCAAATTTATCAAGAACACATTTTAGTATGTGGTATCAAGACGAGTCAGCCAGAACTGTGACATACTAGGGTGAGGAATGCAACGGAGCCATGCAGCTGTGATCACTAGCATGGAATAGCTCCTTCTGTTTCACCACAGACTGTGTCCAAAGTAGCCTTTCTCTTTCCTGTAGAAGTTTCCCATATCATTCCCAGGATGGTGCCTGGATTCAGTGCCAAAGCTAACTCATGTTGGCATCAGCAAGGCCCCCAGATTACTGGCGGCTAGCTATTTTAATAACACACATTGCAAGTCTGAATCTGAGGCACCCAAAATGTTGCCCAGCTGAGGCCATGTTGGCAGGCAGGCAGAAGCTCAGTGGTTTTGTCTTCACAACCTGATCCTGACATAAATCATTAATAGCTCTACTGAAATCAGTGGAGATCCAGAGCTGTAAAACTGACTTGAGAGCAAAATCAGTCCCATTATTTGCACCAGATCTAATCGGATGGTCGCTGCTAATACAGAAGAAGGAGCAGTGGGAGCCTGTGCTCCCAACTTGTATTTCTCTGTCCTGAGACAGAGTGTGAGAAAACATCAGATCCCAGCCCAGAGCCCACCCTGTTCCTTCTTAGTCTGAGCAGTCCCTTCTCTTGGCCCCCGTGATCTGTATCGTAACAAGCATTCCCACCAAATGAGGAGAAAAATCCTTAGGCAGTACTACCTATAGCACGGAAAAGACAAAAAGATCCGTTGAAGTCCCTTAAGACCTTCCTGTGCTAGTGTCTTGGCCTAGTGGGGCCAACCTTTTTGGTAGGCATGCCATAAATTAGCCCTGCATTCTCCGAGTGCCAGTTGTCTCTCCTTCCCTTGCCTGAGCTACTGCTCTGCATTCTGCTTCCTGCCCTATCTGGAGCTGGGCAGCCTGTTCCCTCCCTGCTCTGCTACTCACCACGCACAGAAGCTGCCTGTACCACTTGTGGCCCACATGCTGGAGACTGGCCTTGCAGATACTCAGCTCTTATTATTATGGGCATCAGTACAATCTATAAATAAGTCCAAACAAGGGCAACAGTGCTCAGTGCTATATAGCATATACCAAGGGACAAGCCCTGTCCCAAAGAGTTTATACTCTGAATAGACAATTCACACAATGGGGAGTAGGTGGGGGGAGCAGG
>NW_005842465.1:727031-785568 GCF_000455745.1 Alligator sinensis
CTGAGTCCCAGAGGTGAAATAACTCACCCATGGTCAGACACTGGGAGCTGGCTAGACAGACATGTTATGGCTTAGTATGAACTTAGTACTGAACTGTGCTGCCAAAAGCAAGTGCTGTAGTCTTTCTGTTGGGATGCAGGGCTCCAAGTGAGGGGGTTGCAGGTGAAGCTCAGTGTTGCCAATGCTTCCTAAGCTTGTCCACATCTCTCTCAGCTGTGCAGCTAGTCTAATAAAAGGTATCGCCACAGCAATCCTTGCCTTCTGATGTCATGCCAGGCTTTGCAGTAGTTGATGGTCTTCCCAAAGCTCCATCTTGGGAGTAAGCAACCCCCAGCACACGTGCCAGAGCATGGCACATGAAGGCATTTTGCTTGACACTCATGCCTTGGGGAAGGGCTGGGGTTGAACTGCCCCAACAAGGATCGGTCCTCTTGCAACTCCTCCGCTGTCCACCCCTGGCACACCAACATCTTACAAGTTGAGGTTGCAGGTGTACATTGCTGACCCCCACTCCAGCTCAGGGAGTTAGGTGACAACAGAAGATTCACAACTCTTACCATTTCTATCCCTTACGTCTAAGAAAGGCTTGAAATTGTGAAGTAATGTGCCTTAAAAGCTCCAAAGCCAGAAGGCCAAAAGGAGTGACACACATGTTGCTAGTACAGTAAAACCCTGAATTTTAAGCTGATCTGGGGAGATTTGGTCTCTGATGCTTGACTCCTTGGGATTGGTGCTGAGGGTCTGTGTTTCCCTGGCCAGATCAGCAGGCTTTCAGCCCCTACCCAGAAGAGGTATGATGGCCCTGTAGGGCACCTGAGTGCTCTGTGGCAGTGGAATGCATGGAGGGGTGGCACGTGGCTGTGCGGTGCTCAGCATTGTGTGAGTCTGGAGTTACATTTATCTAACACTTTTAATTGGGCAGAAAGTAACCTCCACACGTCTCTGCCCTGCTGGGTTGGCCACAGCTCTCAGGACTCCTGTTTCATATGTCAGTCACTGGTTAGGACTGGACCAGGCTTGAGATTCATTGACGTGGGATCCCTTGGATCCACTCCAGCAGGAGATCTGCATAGCGTGCAGTCTCCAGGGCTGGCCTTCTCTCTTCCCAGGGCCTTGATTATGTGTCTCCCTGCCCTTGTGGCTGGGGGGCATGGAAAGGGGATTAGCTGTGCTACTCCTCTTGACTGCTAAGAGAGATGCTGGCAAGGGAGGGCTGCTGCTTTTTTGTTCTCGGTTTTCATTCAGGTTTTCATTCAGCCAGCCACAGAAGCAGAGTCTCCAGCGTGTGATGTGCTGTGACCAAGCCTTGAGTGCTGTCACTGGGGTGTTGGAAGAATAATGTAGTCCATTGAGAGCTGGGGGCATGGGGTGGGGGGGGGGGGCGGGGGGGGGGGGGGGGGGGCAGTGATGATCATAAGACAGCTTGCTCTATGCCACTGCATGGGAAAAGTCTCTCTACTTCTTCCCCCACTACCCTCCTCCACACATGTACCCCCACCCCTTCCCCTCTGTCCTGGCGACTAAATTAATACAGTCTGATCAGTTCATAAATGCCTCCTGCTTCCATTACTGCCACCTCCTCCTAAGGGTCAATACAGTTCTTGGATATATAAGCAGGGGGATATCAAGCAGGAGTGGGGAGGTTATATTCCTGCTCTTGGCACTGGTGCAGCTACTGTTCAAAAAGTCTGTCCATTTCTGATGTGCAGTATTTGTGGATGTTGAGAAACTGGTAAGGGTGCAGAGAAGAGGCCTGACAGTGAGAGACTTGTGGAGCCCAGGGTATTCAGCTTATCAGAGGTTATCAGGTTAAAGCATGACTAGATTGCAGTCTTCAAGAAACTCCATGGGGAACAGAAATGGGATGATGGGTTTTTCAGTCCAACACAGAAAAAAATAGTGAAATCCAGGGGTTGGAAGCTGGACAGATTTAGAGGAGAAATGAGCCGTGCTTCTAATACTGCTCTTCATTGACCATTGGAACAACTGAACAATGGCTGTGGTGGATTCTCCATCACTGGCAATGCATAATCCAGACAGGATGTTTTGCTGAAGCCCTGCTCTTGTTTGGAGTGGGATCAATTCAGGGAGGCCCCATGGCCCATGTTGTACAGGGAGTCAAACATTCAGGTTCCTCTGGTTCCTTCTGGCTTTGTAATGTATGAGTGCTTTCTGGTTTCCCTGACCCCTGCACCATTCCCCATCCAAAAGGCTGCCACCAAGCAGTCTCCACGGCCCAGGTACACCCCGTCTCTAGTCCAGCTCTGCCCAGGTCAGTAGGTAAGGCTCAGTCTCCTACATGTTTCTTGCCAAGCCAGCCTTGCCCTTGTGCATCGTCCTTCCATCTCCCATGCCCTTTCCTGTGCTGATCACTCTCATTCCATTGCTGCCAAGTCACTAATCTCTCCTTACTGAGCTTCCTCCTAACTCTACCTGCCTGGTCCGTGTTGGCTAATAGCACCGAATCGCCCAACCCTGGGCCATCCAGACCTGTCCACTCTACTATCACATTTTTTTCTTCCCTATCCTCCCCTCCCAAGCCAGTCTCACTCACCGGGCTAGCTCAGGCTGTGCTTTGCCATCTCATTTCTACTTTACCATAGTCCCAGAAACCATTCCTGCAGCTGGCACTTAATTGTGTCTCTATTAGCAAAGTGGTAAAGGACTGAGTGGCCTGAATCCCTTCTCTGGAGAGGATTTTAGAAGCTTAGTGACAGACCAGCTGGGAGTGATCATAGGAGCTGACATGGCCACCTGGGTCAGACAGGCTCATTCCTCATCCAGGTATTGTATATATCCTAAGCCTGCCCTCCATCTGCCCCAGATCCCCAGGCCTGTTCTCTCCACATATTACCAGGGTCTAAAGGGAAGGGATTCTTTGTTGAGGGAAGGACCTTCCTTTGCTTTGCCCCCACCTCCATGGTTTGAGTTCATGGCAGAGTGTCCATGCTGCCAGATGTGTCGTCCCCCCCCCACCCCCCTGCATTTTTCTCTCTCCCTGCTCCATCTCCATGAGGCCAGACTGAAATTTCTCCATTCTTCCAAACCTGCTGCAGTGCAGTGTAACGTGCATGCCCCTACCCTGAGCATGCATGCATACCCCTACCCTATCATGAGTATTTTGGCTTTGAATTAATATCATGCATAATATTAACTGTATGGTTTCTTGGCCTCATGTGGGCTAAGATTAAGCATGAACATCTGAATCTCAAAATCTCTGGGCTTGGGCCTGCACATAGGATGCCTGCCAATGGATTTGAGATCATCTAAAGTCCCAGAGCGAGAGCTTGGAATGGAGGATATTCACCAGTTGTAGTGCCATACACAGTGTTTAGAACGATTGAGTTCTCCCTGCTCAATTGATTTGGTTTTTGGAATGATTGAGTTCTGCTCAGTCAATCTGATTTGGCTGATTTGACCTGGAACACAAAATATATTAATAAAAAGAGAGCATGACCCATATGGAGACCCCAAGTGCAGTAAAACCTATGGAACAGCTTGGAGGCAAGTGCAGGTGACCCCTCGGCTCCTGTGTACCCCAGTAAGCACCAGGCCCATAGCTGAGGGACAGGGGAGCTGGCAACCCCCTGGATCCAATGGCTTAACCAGTTACATTTAACATGGGTGGAACAGCTCCCACTTACTGCCCACAGGGCACCCACGACCCTGTAACTCAAAAAGGTCAAAGAACTGCTTGAGCCATGTGGCTGACTGGAGCCAAGTCATACCAGTTTCTATAGCCAACAACACTCAGGAGTGGTGTAGGTAGCATCACATCTGGCAATGTGGACTCCCTGGGTACTTGTTTCAGCTGGAATGGCTAAGGGCAGCTTTCTGCTCAGTGAGGTTTCAAATTCATGTCTCCTGAAGCCATGGCAGGACACCTTAACCATTGTGCCACAAGACTGTAGACCTCTGCACCTCAGACCAGCTTTGATGGCATCTTTGGGGCATTTGCCCCAGCACTTCTCACTCCAGCAAATTGCAAGCAACCACCTGTCTCTTCCTAGCCCTGCCACAGGCACGTCAGCCCCCCCACACCTTCCCTTGAACCTGGCTTTCATACTGCCTGTGCCAATGTGGGGAGGAAAGCAGTAAATTTAGTCTGCTTGAGACGGGCCTTTCCAGGGAAATCAGCTCCACATCCATGTTCCCTGTCTCTCTGTATGTCCGCTCTTACGCTCTGCTTCTTTCTCCAAGGGCCTGATCTTTCCCTCAATAGCCCTTTGTTTGCTATTGCAGTGTTTCTCAATCTTTTAAGTAGCAAGTACCCCCTAACTTCTGAAAATTTTCAGAAGTACCCCAAAACTCAATTTTCTAGGGGATTTTATATTTACAGACTAATGTGTGCCATATGTTGGAAGAAGGGCTATGTATATAAGGCTGTGATATGACAGATGTCTGACCTGATGTGGATAGGGTTGCCACCTTTTACACCAGGGTTATGCAACTCAAGTATGTACCTGGGCTAGAAGTGATGTTGCCCAAAGCTAGGGGGGCTGAACCCAGTGCTGCACAAAGTGCGGCATGCCAAATTATTACCGGGGAATTTAAAGTGCTGCACAATGTGTGGCACACCAATTCTTTTGCCATAGTTTTGAGAGGAAAAGAGGGTGAGAGAGAGAAAGTGTTGGGTACCCCCTGCATACCCCCTGCCTGTCTCATGTACCCCCAGGGGTACATGTACCACAGGTTGAGAAATTATGTGCTATTGCTTTGGAATCCTCTGACTGCTCCAGATTCACTCCTGATTCATGCTGGTGTGAGACCAGAAGTGGGTGCTGCATCTCTTGCAGGCTAGGCCAGGCTGTTGCTCCCAGGGTGACTTGTGGCACCACACCTAGCCATTTGCAGGACTGTCGGATGCTTCCCGTCCTTGGCGGCAGAGCAAGCAGCCAGCACCCTCCACACTCTAATGGCTGAAGCAGTGGGAGGGACGGGACCACCTGCTAGTATCCTTTCCAGGAATCTTTTGTCCTTGTGCAGTTTCTGTAGCAGCCAGTGAGCGAATGTGGGGTGTGAATGGCTACAGAGGCCCAGGCATAGAACTGCCCCTCGTGCATAGGCACTGCCCTGCTTGTCCTTCCACCTACACTGGAGGGGGAAAGAAGCCCAGGCTGAACTCTGTATGTGGGTTTTCAATTACACAATTAAATGCACAATTAGGTATAATTACCAGTGCTCAGAAGCCGCAACTGTTCATAATAGGCATGTAATCTACTGCAGTCACTGTTTATACTGCTCAGCTCCGCTCCCTAATGATTATGGAATGCTTTCACATTTGCATTGTTGCCATGGAAATTGTGTTCGGAGCTGACAAATGGCATTACGGATGGAGGGCCCCAAGATTTTTCCGCGCTACATTCTCAGCCTGGCTGAGGGATGCTGCAACTGCAGAGGTGACGGGGCAGGTCCAAGGCTATTCAGGGACCATCTGGTGCGAAGGACAGAGAGGGCCGTGTGCCGTGTTTGCTGGGGTGGCTGAGAGCAGAGCTTGCATGCTTAAACTGAAGAGGCTGGCGGGGCAGTCAGCTTGGAAGCAGGAGGGCATGGACACAAGGAGCCAAGGGACAATGGTGGGAGTCCCTTAACTCCAGCAGATGCCCCGAGTTTCACCAACACTAATCAATATTGGGGTTGTGGTGCCTAACAAGAGCATTAGGTGTCTACGAGGACATAGACAAGCCAGGGAACATAAAGACAGCACATCAACTTCTCTGTCTCCACATGTCAGTATGTGTTGCACTTGGGGCCCTATTCTGAAACCCAAATGCGCTGTGAGTCATCCCGCAGAAATGGCACAAAGTATGACAGAGTAGAGTTATGCGCTTGTGTGCATGTACATATGTGCTGTGTACACCTATGTATGTATGCAATGCATGCATATGTGTGAATTATTTATATAGTGACTGGTGACTTGTCTGATGGACACAGAGGTTGCATTGGCACATGCTCAGAAAGATCATGTTCTGCACACATGGCAAAGATATGATTGTCACAAGGTTGATAGGGTCTTGTCCTGCCCTCTCACGAGTGTTGCATGTTATAGAAAAACTCTACTTAAGCTCATTTTCCTGACACTATCTTAGTCTCCTTCAGCTGTGACTCCAGGTATTCATTATTATTTTAAAACCTTTTTGGAAGGTCTAAGGAGAGCATTTCCATCCAAAATCGTCTCTAGGTTTCAGGGCGCTGGCTGCTGTGTGTGCACAGAGAAGCTAAAACCAACCTGTTTCCTCAGTACTGGGGAACGCACCTGCCTCAGCCCTGCAGGTTTGTGGAATATGTATGAAGGGATGTGCGGCTGTTCAGGATGGAGAAGGATTCCGCGTTTTGAGAGAACAAGAAAACAGCATTGGTACTGCAGTAGCAACTAGTATCTTCCACCAAGACTAGGGCCCCATAGTGCTAGGGACTTCACACCCCTTTTTCCCCCCTTCTGTCCAGTAAAAGGCAGTCTGCTAACCTCTGCACTTCACAGGTGATGGTAATGACCCTATTTAACCAGCTTTTGTTCTATCTGCTATTTAGAGGAGAAGTACCGTGGTACTAGAAAGCTTGCTGATGTCTATACCAACCATTTTTATTAGTCCAATAAAAAGATGAAAAAGATAACACCCACAAGAATTCTTGCAGTCCCTGACTCAGAATTTTGAGCTAAATCCAGGTTTGTTTTTACATACCCAAATGGTGTGTGTATGGCTGTAGAAGTGCAATTTTTGGCACTTTTTAAGATTCTGTTTCTACTTCTGGAAACAGGGGACCCTGGGTTCTGCCTCTGCCCCTGCCCCTATTGAAGCAGAAACTGCCCCACTACTGTTTTTCTGTTTTACCCAGTGAATGTTAAAATCATAGTTATTTACATGGCCTTATAAAGATTTGAAGCAGATATAGGCCCTTGCATGGTAGTTACATGGAGCATAGTTGGTATATGTTGATGCAGTCTAGAACATGCAGTTAGCATGCAGCCTACGTTAGCCCAGGATAAAGGGGATGAAAATATTTCAACATGATGCTAATGCAGAGAGGAGAGAACAAGATCCCATGCATGGTAACTGCATTTGTACAGAGTTATGAGGTGGCAAGATGTTCTCGGGCAATGATTTAATGCAGTGCTTCCCAAACTTTTTTTTCTCAGCATGGCTACTCACTCCCAACCCACAGCCCCCCACCCCTGCAACCCCATCTACTGATGTTGCAACCCCATTTGGGGTTGCAACCCACAGTTTGGGAACCGCTGGTTTTGTGGGCAGCGTACAATTGCCGGTGTAGGAAATAGTCCAAGGCATAAAATATCTTAGTTGGTTAATGATGTCTGTGGGAGCAGGTCAATCCATCCCCTCAGTCTGGCATTTGCCTGGTGGTATCGGACAGCTCTCTTCACATTGGTGACGGCCTGTGATGTGCTCAATGTGGATGTCTCTTGACCACCGGGTGGTGTTGAATACCCTGAGGTGCCTCATCAGTTTTGAGTAGTGGTGGGATACGCTGCAGGCTTGCAAGACACTCTTGATACTTGGGTCCCATTCTCCTAGTGCTCCTAGTGCTCAGTGGCTGCATTGTCACATCATACCCTTTCTCTCTCCAAGTATTGGTCAATGGCCTGTATTTGGACAGCTTTTGCTCTCAGGCTTTGGTGA
Organism: Alligator sinensis; assembly: GCF_000455745.1. Lineage (NCBI taxonomy): Eukaryota > Metazoa > Chordata > Crocodylia > Alligatoridae > Alligator > Alligator sinensis. The sequence goes on from NW_005842465.1 coordinate 734,672, forward strand.
AAGCCTGTCACTGGTTTTTAAATGGGATGGTTGTGTTGATCATCGAGTCCTTTTTGTTATCCTTATCTGTTACCACAATGTGTGGATGCAACTGGCTGTTGCAACCTGGGACAGCGTTGTTCATGGCTACCATCCCAAGTGTCACTGAGAGTCTTTCACCAGCTGGTCCTGGGCAGTGTTGTGATGCAGTTGCCATGCTCTTGCATGGGCCTTGCAGCCACACAAGATGTGGGGCAGGGTCTCACTCTTGTATCTGCACCTCTGGCACCTCTTGACTTGGTTTCCATAGCAGATGAGCCATTGAGTGGGAGCCAGTTAAGATGGGCCCGGTAGATGAAGCGCATCAGTCTGCAAAGCATATGAAGTTCCCACAGGGCATGAAGTGGTTGCTGGCAGCCTGCTTTGAGGTGACCTTGAAGATTTTGCCCTGGCTGGGTTTCGCCTTCAGGTCACCAATGTACTTGGTTTGCATGGCATCCTTCAGGAGCTTCTCCAGGCAGGTCCTGACGCAAGGTGATGGCAATGCAGTGGTGGTTGGGGCTGAGAGTAGCAAGACCCCCCCAGGAAAGCCACTGGGAACCAGTGACCAGAATCCAGGGCACTCTCCCTCTTAAGGTGGGACCCATCTCTCTTTAGCTTGCCTGTCTCCTCCTGACCCAACATATCTTTCCTTAGCTGCCCAACAACCAACCTAAGTTCAACAAGAGACCTAGACGATGCTCTGGGCAATGCCAACCATGGCATTGTGGTGAAAGCACTTTGCTAGGAAGCAAGATAAACCAGATTAAACCCCCTCTGCATGATGGGGGTTTGGAACCTAGGTCTTCTGCTCCCTGGGCAAGTGTCCAAACCACTAGGCTAAAAGGTGGGAATCATAGAGAAGTAGAGCTGGAAGGGACCTTCAGAGGTGATCTAGTTCAGCCCGCTGCCTGAGGCAAGATTATCCCTGTCCAAAGCTTTGTATACAAATCCATTTTCTAATCTATTAGTGAAACTACATAGTCAGCCCTGACACAACCACAAGGCATAACACCCTAACCTGCCACAGGTAAAGCAGGGGGACAACAGTTCTGCTGCTGCCAGGGTTATTAAAATACACTTAGAGAGATCCAAGGGGTGGGTCTTCTCTTCTGTTCCTCCTGGACTTGTCTGTGGCTAAAGTTTCCAGAATGTATCAAGCATAATACAGGCACTTTGTGTCCCCGGGAGCCCATGTGTGCAAAATGCAGCCTTCTGAGCCCTCAAATGGAAGTATTGTCTAAACTCTGCCTAAGTGCCAACAGTTCAACTTATACACCACTCAGCCATGAGATGGTGAAGTAGGATTTACGCCCTATTTAGCCGTAAAGAGACTGACTTTACTCCCACCCTCCTAGGGAATCTGGGTGCTTCTTATACAGATGACTGGGCAAGAAAAACTTGTTCCATAAAGATGGGAAGGAACCAGAGCTATAGACTCATTAGAGGATAAGACTGTCTGTACACAGCTGCTTCTGCTGCCAGAACTACTAGGGGCAGACACCAGCTGTTACCACCAGACTGCCATAGTGTGCGCATGCCTGCAGGCTTCTGGTGGTTCGGTGCAGCTCCACTCAGTGCAAAGTGCACTTTGGGAAGCCATCAGCCCCTGGATGGCCTCTGGGCACTGGCTGAAAGCATGCCAGTGCCTACATACATCCCTGCCTAGCTGCCAGGCAGTGGTAGAAGCCTTATTCCACTCAACAGGGGTGGAGTGGCTGCTGGCCAAGAAGAGGGTTCTGTAGCAATAAAGAGGCAGCCAGGAGGGGGAGGACCTGGTAAAGTTGCTCCTAGCAAGGCAGAAAGAGGAGTGATGGGAAAAGACTGGCCAATACCAAGGGTAGCCTGAAGAACAGAAGCATTTTGATACAAGGCAATGATGGTTAAACTGTCAATCATGAAGCAGAAATAGCACAACTCTTCAATAAACACTCCTGTTTTGGATTGAGGAAGAAGTGGAGTGATGTATCCATATGTTACAGTGATAACAAAACACTTCCTATTCCATCAGTTACTAGGAAGACTGTTGCTATTCTCTATTAAAGCAGCTATTAAAGTTAAGTATTTTTAAATCTGCAGGCCTAGATAGCTCACACCCAGGAGTATTAAAAGAATCAGTTGAAGAGCTCTCTGAATTTTTAATGCTGATTTTTTTTTTTTTTTTTTTTTTTTAATGAATCTAGGAATGTTGGGGAATTTCCAGTGGACTGGGAAGAACAAATGTTATGCCAATATTTAGAAAGAAACAGGATGACACAGGAAACAGCAGGCTAGTATTTCTGATATCAGTCCTGAGCAAAATCCTGGCAAGGAAAGGCTGGTATGTGATATAATCAGTAAAGAATTAGAAGATGGTAGTGTAATTAATGCCATGGAAAATCCATCTTGTCTAAGAAACTTCATATCAGTTTTTGATGAGCTCACAAGTTAGGCTGATAACGGTAATGGTGTTGACATAATATACTTAAACCTCTGTAAGGAGTTCAACTTAGTCCAGTGTGACATGCTGTTAAAATAAATTAGCACTATAAAAATCAATGCAGCCCATATTAAATGGACATACTTTGGTTAACTGATAGACCTCTGAAATGAATTATGAAGAGAGAATTATCTTGGGGGGGGGGGGGGGTGTTCTGGAAGGGGAGTCTGGGGATCTGTCCTTGGCAGGAGGTAGTGAATATCTTTATCAAAGGGGTGGGAGAAAAAGGTAATTTCTAAAAAAAAAAAAAAATTCAGGTGACACAAAAACCTGTGGAGTGGTAAATAAGACTGAGGACAGATCTGTTTTACAGGCTGAGCTGGATTCATTTGACACAGCCAATTACAAGGTCACACAAGGAACACTAGATTTATAGGCAAGTCTCCCTTACAAGATGGGGCTGCAGCCCAGAAAGGGGTGACTCTGAAAAGGACTTGGGGACTATGGCAGGTAAGCAATGGAAGACAAACTCACTTTGCAGTATTGCAGTGAAGAAGGCAAATGTGTGGGTAGCATTAGTCAGACCATTAGGGATTCTGTTTTCAGTTCTGATATCTCCTGTGCAGAAAATATGTTAAGAAATTGGAAAGAGTTCAGAAAGCAGCTGCAAGAATGATCTGAGGTCTGGAAAACCTGCTAAGGGCCAGATACTGTTTCACCCAAAAGCACCTAAGTAGACTTGGGCACCTAAGTGCAATCCTATTCTACCTGCGTAAGTCCTTGAAAAAGCCTGAGTACACGTCTCCTTTTGTAATGCAACGTCACAAAAAGGCAAAGTCACAAAAAGCAGTGAGCAGGAGGAAGACCCATTTACCTTTTTTCAGGGTCTTGAGCAGGGTGGACTAAGATCATACCTAGGCACCTCAATCTGCTTGGGCACCCAGCTGGTGGACCAGAATCTAGACCTAGGGATATAGGGTTAGTGACTAGACTTATGTCATGGGTCAGCTGCCCCATGACAACTGCCCGTGTGCCCACTCTTACCTTGCAGTAAATGGAAGCTAAGCAAGGACAATTCATCTCTCACTGAAACAGGGCTAAGCTTCCACAGTGTAGGCTTCACATACTCTGAAGCAAGAGCAGACACTGTTACCACCAGGCAACAAAGCCATGTTCCCTTTTCAATTGCTGTCATTTTTTTGTTTGTCCCTGCTGAAGAGGTGACTGACCATGGTGTGCAAGTGCTTCCATGGGAAAGTGGTTTCTGAAGGCAGACAGGTCTTTAAATTAGCAGAAAGAGGCCTAATGAGCTCCAGGGACTCGAAGCTGAAGTTAAGCACACTCAGATTAGAAATAAGGAGAGCATTTTGATCAGCGTGGGTAATTAACCACTGGAATAATTCACCTGCAGCCAGGATGGATTCTTTGTCACTTGAATTCTTTAAATCAAGGATATGCCTCCCTCACAAAGCTCAAGCAAGTTAAATGCCAGATGTGGGAACTGCTGGATGAAATGTTCTGGTCCATGCTGGGCAGGAGGTCACACTGACTGTAATGGTGCCTCCTGACTTTTTAAAACCTGGCTGTGACCTGATATGACCCCTGCCAGCTCTTTCTAGGTCTCATCTCTTGGTTCACAAGTGGCTGGGTTAGGGGCCTAGCTCACTGCCCCACCATTACACTGCTATCAAAGTTCAATGCTAGTGTTTGAGAAATTAAAAATGCATTTTATTATTTATTGGCATGGAACAGCTGCAGCTGCATTTGTTTATCTTGCCAAGGAGTAAAGCAGGAACTAAAAGGCTCATGGATCAATACGCATCTTGGCTTGGATCCTCTAGGTTTTATTTATTCACAAATTCTGAACTCTTTGCCTCCTGACAAACTCTTGGGAAGGAGATAATTATTGCTGAATACAAGTGGTTCAGCACAAACCCCCTGGTTGGGCCTCACAGGTGCATTTGGGCAGAGAGAGCGCTTTGCTGATAGACTCCTGAAACACCAAAGGCAATTTCCTTCCCCCCCGACCTCTTTCTAACATTGCTCAGGAGAGGCAGATACAAAACAAGGGACTGTGGTGGGCTGGGATGGTGCTGGGAGTCTGGGTTTTATTTCGGTATGGTGGGGGCTGAGATCAGGCAGCCACAATTGCTAGAAATTATCCCCAGCTCTGGAAGAGAGTGTGGTTCAAGTGTTAGAGCCAGAGAGACAGGAGTCAGAACTCCTGGGTTCTGCCCTGACTCTGGGAGAGGGGAGAGGATCAAAAATAAGGGAAGAGACTGGGAATCATATTTCTTAGGTCTTACTCTTGGGCCTTGGGCAAGCCAGCCTCTTGGTATCTCTGTTTCTATAGCCATAAAATGGGGACAGTAGCACTAACCCAGCTTCCTAATGTTTGTGGTCCTTGACCACAGCTTGTTCTGAGATCTTAACAAAAAACAGGGGGTGGGGTGGTGGTGGTGGTGGGGGGTGGTGTCTAATGTATCTCTCCGATTCGGTTCTGAACTTGCCCTGCTTCTTGGAGTCCCTTCACCTCCTTGGGCAAGGGCACTCAAGGCCTTTTAAAACTCTCTGTGATGTGAAACTGGTGGTTCGGTAGAAGTAATCCTTTCACCTTGCTCTGCACTGAACTCAACACCCCTAAACCTATGGGAAACTTTTTGGATCCCTAAAGACCATGAACAGATCAGGACCCTTTATAATGGATTACACTGAGTAATTCACTTGCATGTGAAGCAAACTTGGTCATAAGAAGAGCCAAGCCTTGTGAGCCTGGCACACACTACTCTATCTACTGTCACCCATCTGTAGTGTTGCCCATCCTCAGTGTCCAGCTGGGATCTCACCATTAGGCTGAATGGGCATTGGATCTAGCTGACTGCCTCCTCAGCTAGCCCTGCTATTACACCTTCTTGCATCACTCACCTAGGACAACAACTGGATACAGGGAGGGAGAGAGGTGCATTGAAACAGGCTTGATAAAGGACCATAAAAAAGGGAAACCCTGCCAGGGATTATAATGCACACCTAAGTCAGCATCTGCAAAGGTTGGCACCTCAAGCTATCATGGGGAGTAACTGTCCATGGCACACGAGAGAGCATTGTCCTAGCATCACATCTGGGAGTCTGACTGCCCTTGGACCCATTTATAGCTGGGATGCCTGGGGCACCTTCAGCGTGAGCCTGAAGCAGGGCTCAGTCTCACACCTTTGCAGCCACAGCCCAGCACCATAATTGCCCCACCACCCACCGTAAACTATGTTACCCATGGGAAATTCAAAACAATAAACTTCAGCGTGTTTTTGCCAGCAGCTGAGATTGGCTTGAAGAGCCCTAGGGTCTGCAGTAGTCAGGTGCCACTGCAGGGGAATCTTGGCAATAAATCCAGCCCAGTCTCCATATGACAAGCAGGGCTGAGAATATCCATCAAAAGGCTCATTGGCTAGCATGGCCCAAGTAATGCAATATAGCAGCATGCACATAGCAGCATTCATATCAAAGCCCTTTGACGTTCCATCCTTGCAGCTACCAAAATGCAGCCACATCAGGGTTGATTCACCTCTGGGATGATGTACAGCACAGTAGTAAGGGGGGATTTTGTCTTTTACCTGGAGATTATTAATACTGTACATGACAGACAGACCCTTGGGTTTTATAGGTGATTTACAAAGGAATAAAATATGGATTTGAGCCCTTTTCTTTCTCTTTTTGTAAAGTTTAATGCTGGCCTAAGATTTTTACTTGACTACAGTAATCCTACATTTTTATATGAGTATGTCTGATTGCATATTCTCTGCATTTCCTAAAGGACTCTGTGGAGGTCTGGAGAAGTAGGAGGTTTATGATCTCACAAATTCCAAAAAATTACCTGAATAACTGAGAAATGGTGGTGGACATTTGTATTTCATCTGTTTAAATTTCTTTGGGTTAGAACTCAAACACCTACAAAACAGTTAAGAGAAAAATTCCTTTTAGTTAAAAATTCAACACATCCTCCTTTTCTTCCTGTTAAGGTTTTTGGAAGCCCTCACACCAGATTTCCAGGGTCTCTAAGGAGTCTACCAGCACAGCCAAGGTTGGACAGGAATAAACCTGCTTTTTATTTCTTTGCAAGTCATAGGTAAGGCTGCGCAGAACTCAGGTTAAGCCCCTTGGAAGGATAAAATGCTTGCCTGACTGCCAGTGCCAAAGCATTGCAAGTCCTTGCAAGCCTTATGCTGAGACCACATAAACATGGGGCATGGACAGTCGCTAAAGATAGACCTCTGGGCCCACTACATTTGAATTCCAGGTCCTCCCTTAAGTAATTTAAATCTTGATCCATCTCCTACCTACTGCTGAAGTTAGTAGTAAAAGTCATAGGATCATAGAGAAGTAGGGCTGGAAGGGACCTCTAGAGGTCATCTAGTTCAACCCCTTGGCTGAGGCAGGATCATCTCTATCCGAACCATCCCATACAATCCATAATCTGAACTCTTCACAAGGCTTCCGTCAACCCTGACACCCTAGCACCCTAGCCTGCCACAGGTAAAGAAGGGAAACCATGGCAGATGACATGCTGCTGCTTTGAAATAATATCAATATATGTGCAAGAGATTCCCAACAGAAGGCCATGTCTCCTGTTACAAAGGAAGACAAAAACTCCCACAGTCCGTACCAGTCTGACCATGGGGTAAAATTCCTTCCTGACCCCAACTATGGCAATTGGTCTGACCCTGAGTGGTGGGACAAGACCCTCTAGCCAGGAACCTCTGGCTATGGTCCCAGCAGGAGCATTGGCATACCCCAATCAAAGTGCCCAGCCTTGGCCGTAGCCAACACCCAATGACTCTGAGGGAGGCGTAAAAACACCCTAAACCCATGCAACAGAAGGGGAGGCAACCAGCAAAGCCCAGAAGTGTGGGAAATACCCATAGCAGAACATAGGCATAGCTTGGTGTAGGTCAGCCCTGACCACTGGCTGTCCAACCTCTTCTTGAACACCTCCAGTGATGGAGAGTCCACAACTTTCCTAGGCAGTCTGTTCCACTGCCTCGTCGTTCTAACAGGGAAGAAGCTTTTCTGGATATCCAGTCTAAACTTACTTTAAGTCATGGGTCTGCAGCAGGAGAGAAAATGTGCTTTCCCTCTTCTTTAGAGGGAAATACCTGCAGGTATTTGCAGATTGCTATCATGTCCCCTCTTTAGCACCTTTTCCACAAGCTGAACATGCTGAACAGCTCCTTCAGCTTCTCCTTGTATGACTTGCTTTCCAATCTCTTTATCATCTTTGTTGCCTGCCTCTGGACCCTCTCTAACTTCTCCACATCTTTTTTTTTTTTAAATTGTGGAGCCCAGAACTTCACACAGCACTCCAGATGAGGTCTAACCAGTACCCAGTAGAGAGGTACTATCACCTCCCATGTCTTGCACCTGATGCTGGAGCATCCCAAAACTGCATTTGCCTTTTGTGAGGCTGTATCACATTGCAAACTGATGTACTGAGACTCCCAAGTCCTTTTCCATAGTTCTGCCATCCAGCTAGGTGTCATCTATTTTATATGTGTTTTTGATTATTCTTCCCGGGGTGCAGCTCCTTGCATTTGTCCACATTGAACTTCAGTCTGTTAGCTCTAGCCCAACTTTCCAATCTGTTAAGATCCTTCTGAATTGTGCTCACAACCTACAACATGTTGCAGTCCTTCTCAGTTTCTTGTGTCCTTCACTGGGGGTGAGATCAGACCTTGCCTCTGTTTGCACCCCGATTTCCCATCTGTGAAATAAGGCAATTGTACACTCCCACATTAGCTCATGGGATCTGGGGAGGTGAGAGGTAGTTCTGTAAAGTATTGCTAAGTTGTCAGGGTAGTTTGGCCAGGCTGGTCAATAATCCACCCTTATTAAAAAGCAGAGCTAAATGCACGTATTCTGGAGAGAAAAAAGCTTGAGGGTGATTCCTGCGCTCTCCACCTGACAGATCTTCCCAGGTCAGAGCCACGTGAATCAATCCATCATGGAAGGGTATTGATGCATCTGTGACATTGTTATGGTAGTGGGAGCAAGTGCTCTAGAGGCACTCAAAAAAGATTAAATACCCACAAAACCATAACGTTCCCCATCAGCGCTGGCCAGCCAGAGCAATAATAGCTACTCCAGTGCTGGCCAGGGGAATAATTGTTATTACGTATTGATCTCTGCAGCACCTTTTGCAAGCAGATTTACTAGAGCCCCAGCTCTGCTAGTGCACCACCTGCCTTGCCCAGAAACACTTGCAGCTACTCCTGGGGACTGAGGGATGGGGGTGCTGTCATAGCAAATTTAGGATGGGGAGCCAGGGCAAAGTATTCTTTCTCCGCTCCCTAGCATGCTGAGTACTGAGGCCTTCGTGTTGTTAGCCCCTTGAAATAGGGCATGCCTGCCGCACTGGCTCAGAAGAGGTCTGCCTCTGCCGAGATGCCTGCCTAAACGTGAAGCAAGAGAACCCACTGGAGATTTTCCATGGGGACATTTGGGGATGGGTGCAGTTCCGATTTGCCGGAAGCAAAACCCATTTGGGGAAATGTGTTGATCCAGAGGAATTTCCAGAGCCCTGCTAATCCCTGCCCCCTGTATGTTCCCACACTGGCATTCTGCCTCTGCCCTGGGGTTGCCAGTCTGACTCCCAGGCAGGCAATACTGCATTGGCTGGTGCCCTGGCTGTTTGGGAGCCTTTTTTTACAACCATAAGGGTGTCTCCAGATATAAGCCTAGATTATTTGGAAGTGGTTGATGTAAGCCTGTCCCTCTGCCTAGGGGAGCTTGAAGATTTTTGGTGCCTGTGGATTTGTGTGGACAAGGCAATGGGAGAATTGGGTATTAGGTGAATAGGGAAGTATTCGATTTGGATTCGGATTCGGTCAGCTTGGAGGACAATGATTTGATTCAGTGATTCAAATAACTGCCCCCATTCGATTTAGCTGCCTCCGAATCAGAGATTTGGCGCTGATTCGGGTCAGCCGGGGACAGGCAGACACAGTGGGCGCCTGCAGGTTCTCCCGCAGCTCCTCCGGCTGTGCCTGCCTCTCCTTTGCCAATCTGAATCTCTGAATCTTTACCGAATTGATTTGGAGGCTTCAGATTCAATTCAGACCTTTTAATGGGTCTCCCAATTCGATTCCGATTCGGAGATTCGGACACCAAATTGAGCCAAATCTCCTCCGAATCGAATCGGCGACCAACAGCCCTATTGGGTATGATCACACATACCCATGTCCAACCACATGTGAAGGCAGCTAATGGGCTCATTGCAGATGCCAGCCCATCATGCCAGCTCTAATGACTCCATTTCAGCATGGGAGGCAGAGCCTGGCCCTGTTGCTGCTCCCCTGGGGGGGTGCCCATGTCTCTTCACTCTTCCTCAGGAAGAGCCCCAAGCAGCAGTGCCATTGTGGGGCTGGGCAGCACTGGAGCTGCCTGCTGCCTGGGCTGCTTCCCCTGGCAGTATGACCAGCATGTAGCTCTAGCGCAATTGCCATACTCCTGACAAAGAGGAGCAGGGGCTGATCCAGCAGCAAGGGTGAGCCCCTTGTCAGTCTGGCTTGGCGCTGCTGCACCCAGCACCCCTGTGAGGCAGGGCACAAAGGGGACCTTGTGGGAGAACGTGGGGCAGCTTTTGGTTGTTGTCTGGGCGGGGAGGCAGACTGGGTTACAGATCAAAGAAGCAGGGCGATGGTTCGCACAGCAGAGAGCTGAGCCTGACCAAGGGCAGGTGACCACAGAGGTGTGCGTAGGGCGCTGCGTGCATGCAGGGGAAGATTTGCCAAGGTGCCCGGGCTACAGGCTCTTCATTCCAGGTTTCATGACCTGCATCACAAGGCAATGCTATTGAGAGACAACTCGGAGAAGAACATTTCTTGCCGGGTGTTATTTGTAGCTCATAGGGTCACCACAGTGGGGAGAGATTGAAATATGCAGGGCCTGGGCTTTCCATTGGTGGAGGCGAGAGGCTCCCCAGGGGCCACTTCAGCCCCATTTCATCACATTGAAGTAGTGCTGCTTAGTCCTTCTATGGGCTGAATTTCACCCTGGATACAATTTGTTTCCATTCTGCCTGTAGCCTGATGGGACAGCAAACCCCTTCAGTTTCCCTTTCCCTGTATACTACTATTCCTCCTCCTCCCATGGACCAGGATCCTTTTGCTAAGCACAGTACAAGGACAGAAGAAAGAGAGTCTCTTCTCAGAGTTTGCAAGAGGCAGCAGGAGGGGACAATGAGATGGCATTGCACAGCCTGTTTGTAGGCATCACGGCAGGGGAGAGCTTGGAGGATGATTTTGAAGGGGGATGAAGCTATAGTAGGTAGCAGGAGTATGGAGTGATGCTCCTGAGCCTGAGGGGCAGCGTGGGAGGAGTGGGTGTCGGGTGCTGGCGCTGTGGGCAGACACAGGTGGGAGTCACATCCTCCATATGGTAGAAAGGCTGTCAGCCTCCCCTCTCTGCTTCTCTGGATCCAGCTCCATGTGGCACCCTTTGATCTTCTTATGCTTTGGGGTAACATTTAAATCTACAAAATGCAGCTTCCTTGGTATAAACCTTTGGTTTTCCCCTGAAGTAGCTGATGGTGCCCCCCTAGGGTAGCTGTTCACAGCTCAGCCTAAGTCAGGTGAGGAGAGAGGGGTTCTCTTTGTTCTGCTGCCACATCCTGTGGCTGGTCTGCAAAGGGCCTTTGCCGCGAAAGTCAGTTTAATGTTCGGAGGGAAGGGAGACATTTTGGGTGCTGAGCAGTCTGGGCAGGGTGCTGAGGATATCTGTGAAATAAATCTGCCCCTGAGCTTTTTGGGAAATGTGATTCTGTCTGAATTTAAAATGCCTTGGACCAGACTCTGCTGCTTGCCTGGCTCGGGGCATCCCACTGAGTTCCTCCTGGTTTGTAGTGGTGTAGGGCAGAGCAGGATCAGGCTGCTCTGTCTAGAGATCACACCAGCTCTCAGATCTGATCCACCAGCACAGACAGGAGTGGGAATGGGGCCCTTGCATACAATTTTTCCCTGAATTGACTATTAAATTTAAATCCTATTTATGGATGCTCAAATACACAGCATATTTATTGCACTTTAAAAAATAACAGCATTCAGTAACTGCCTCGTTAGATAAATCATGGACTTCTTTCTGGGCCTTTGTTTATACTGAAGGCTCAAAGGCAAATGCAGCCGGCTTGGCCCTGTGACCCAAATGATCTCTTGTGGGAGGGAGGGGGGAGTATATATCTACCCTGCCCTTGAGAGGTCTGATTGCAGCACATGGAAGTATCTCCTGCTATGTTATCATCCTTAGCTTGGCTGCCACAGCAAATGCACAGTCTGCTGGGGACCCAGCCTAGGGCCACTGTCAGTCTGGCTCTGGAAAGGCTGGGAGTTGGTACCTACTGCATTCACAGCAGAAGTAACTAAAGTGGCAACTTTAATCTTGCGTGTTTTCCCACATGCACCTCACCCATTGCCCCACCCGGCACCACTGCCGGGCCCTCGGCCAACCAGCGGCAGAGGCAAAAACAGCGCCACATTTAACCAGTTCTTGCCTCCCCGCTGATCAGGAGTGAGCCGCAAGCGGGGCTGGGGCGTGGGGGAACCTGCAAGATGAAAGGAGCCACAGTGCACCCCACTTCCGCCATGAATTCGGTAGGTGCCTAGCTGGGAAGGAAAGCCTGATCCAGCCTCGCTGTTTCTAATGGCATCCCAGCAACATTTATTTTAAAAGGCAGTTCTGGAAATGCCTTTTCTCTTCTGCTTCACAAAGCGGAGGGGCTGGAGCCTGGACTCATCCAGCTCTAAAGCAGGGAGGAGGTCAGGCAGCTACCAGCTCCTCTCTGCATGAGCTGCTAAGAGACTGGGGGGGTGGTGCAGACTCACTGCAAGCTGGAGAAGCCCTCAGGGCTGCCTTGAGCTGCACCTCGATTCAAAGGCTCTTGTGCTTCATGGAGGCCCTGAGCCTCCAGCGTGCAGGTCCTTCCAGCAAGCCCGACTCCCACCCCCACAGCCTACCTGCACTCCTCTCCCTCCCATCCCTTGTTGGACATCCCAGCACCTGAGGATGAGGCATTGAGGCCCCCCCTCCCCCCCGACCCTCTTGCATAAGCTTTAGCGGGTATAAAACAGGGCCTGGCTACAGCCACTTGGGCCTTGTATTTGGGGCCCACAAGATGACATGTTTTCTTTAAAGGAAGCCCGTGGGGCTTGGAGAAGGAAGGAAATGTTAAATACGCACCGTTCCCTGCTAATAACAAAAACCCTCCTTCTAATTAGGCCGAAGGAGCACGCCGAGCAGATACCGCTGAGGAGGCTGAGGGACCGGGGGTGTCTTTATCGCTGCTGGAAGCCATCAATTGGTCTTCAGAACCATCCGAGGCTGTTGTCATGGTAAAGATGAATTCGTACGCAGAGGTCGTGCACAACCCTGCTGCACTCCCCAGCATCCTGAGGTTCTGTGTGCCCATTAGGTGTGTGACACTAAACAAAGCCCGGAGTGCCAAAGGCATTAACACAGAGATGCCCCTCACCTCTGCTGCTGGTCTGCTGGTTCTGTGCCTCTCTGAACCTGTAGCAGGGACACTGCGTCTGTTGTAGGGAGTAGCGGTAGAAATGACCCTGCACAGAGCACAGTCCAGTGCCCAAAGGAAACGGGCAGGAGCAAAGAGAAGCATGTGAGTGGCCAGGCAGTGACCAGGGACATGTTCCGGCTGGCAGGTGCTTGGGGGCGGGGGAGTCTTTGAGCCGAGGTCTTTCAAAGGATTGGTGCATTTGGTGAGTAACCTGAACTGCTTCCTTCAAGGGCTGAGTAAGACATACCTCAGCTGACATCGCACAAGCCAGCTGTAGTGCAGACTTATTGTAGGATCACAGGTAGCAGCAGTCGTCATTCAGAGGGTTGTGAAGGTGGGCAAAGTATCACCCCGTGCGTCATCACAGTAGCATCTGAGATCCTTCCCATCCATATCCTGGCAACACCCCAGAAGGCTGGGCAATGCTGTTACTTTCCTTGTATCGATGAGGAGCTGGAGCACGGAGAGGCTAAGAGACTTGCCCATGGTCATGTGGGAGATCTGTGGCACAGCAAGGAACTGTAACTAGGTTTGGTGTCCCAGTTTATTACCCTAATCCATCCCTTCCAGAGGCATCTAGTTTGTACCTGGTATACAGCGATGCACTGTTGCAGGACAGACTATTATCCTTACCTTTTCCTTCCTTGCCTTTGGCCACTGTGTGAGTGCAACAGTTAATGGAGTGGTGTCTTCCGAGAAGGAATCCCAGGCAGCAGAAATGCATGGGAGCAGAGAGCAGGGTATCCCGTGCTGTGACCACAGAGCCTCATCTGGAGCCCAAAGTTTTTCCGGCCAGCATGGGCCTGGAGAACGAGTCTTTTAAGGTCCTCCCTCTCAGTGGCACATGACACTGATGGCTGTGCCCTTGTCATGGTGCTGGTTTGGTCTGTCAGAGAATGTTTGAACAATTGAATCCTGCTGCCCTGTCTCCTGCCAGCATTGTTTCCTGTGTCGTACACAGGCGGTGAGCTGGCGCGAGCTGTCATCTCAAAGATTTACTGTGTTGACATGGGGATTCTCAAATGCATCAGAAAAAAATTGCTCTGCAGGCCCTACACGGACAAGCAGAGGCAGAATCACCGTGTCTCTGTCAGACTCCTGGCAGGCTGAGTCACCGAGCTCCTGTTCAGGGGCCTGGGGCACTATTTTGGGAAAGGGGGGAAAGCTAATGCATTCCCTTTGCTGGGGAGGCTGAAGGGGGAAGGTTGGTTGTTTCAGTTCTAGCTGGTCCTTATTGTTCATCGCACCTAGTGTAGGCATAAGTGACTCTGGGGTCAGCCCCCTGCCCCAGGTCCGACCACGGTGCCAATGGTCTGTGTGTCAGACTCGTAGGGTATGCCTCTATGCCATGATCCCAAGACCCTTCTCAGTGTGCATCAAATCCCAGAAACAAGGCCATGTAGCCAACTTAGGGCAGCCCTGAATGCATAGGGACATGTGGAAGGCGGGGCCCGAAGGGGCACGTGCCCCCCCTGAGATTGGCCACTGCTGAAGCTGCTGCCGGCTTCTGCGAGCGGTCGCCGCTTACAATGCCCCACCCCCCGTCGACATCACTGCCAGCATCTGCAAATGATCCCCACTTGCCATTCATCACCAATTACCAATGGTGCCCCCCCCGATCTCGAGAGGCACCAGTCATTCATGCCTGAATGTATACCAGTAAGCATCCCTGAGACAGAGGGCCTCAGAGCAGCACTGGGATACATGTTTAAAGTAACTCTGAAGCAGTTGCTGTGACTCCTTTAGGGTCCATGGAGAAGGGAGGAGTGGACAGGACATGTTTCACAGCATGCGTCCTGATGCAGAAGAGCTGTGGACATGCCTATAAAGTTCATGATCCTCTGCAGGCTAGAGAGGGAAGGGAGGACCCAGCCAGCTCTTCCCAGAACAGCAGTTGCGATACACAGTAAAATGAGCCACAGAACTGGAAGGGACCTCCTGGGTCATCAAGTCTAGAGTCCTGCTGTTGAGGCTAATCACGTCACATAATCCAGTTCACAAAACCATCGAGCTCCATCTTCAAGGGGGTTAGATGTGTTGCCCTATTCCAGTCACTAGTAAGGATTTTGCCCATTTCAGTTCACATCTCAGGGATCTGCCTGCTGGACTGTCTCCCAGGACATGTCTGCAGCCTCACTGGGGCTCAGATATGGTTAGAGTGTGGTGCTAGTAACACCAAGATTGCATGTTCTATCTGTGGTTGGATTAGTTTATCTCTTGAGGTCCCTTCCAGCCTAACTTCTCTATGGTAATGAATGTGTGTGTGACATACAGCACCAGGCAATAGACATGGGAAGAACCCACTAGCTCCCACTAGGAGTGCATCCAGAGGAGGCATGATGGGGTGGAAGGCAGAGATTATTACTTAATTCAGGGACTCAAAGTCCCCAGCTGCTGCTCCCATGGCATGGTCTGCCCATCCTGGTGGGCTTGGGGAAGCTAGGAGCACTGCTTCTGCACCCATTCTCTTAAAAGCCTGGATCCTCCTCTGGCTCCCATTGACTCAGACCATACCAGTGCAAGTTTCCTCCCTCCTGTGGTCTGCAGTGAGGCAGTAGTAAGCTGTAGCAGGCTGGGAGGTAGGACCTTTGTGTTCTGCTCTTGAGTCTGCCCATGGCTGGTGTGCCCTTGGATAAATCACTTAAACCAGGGATGGGCAGTTATTTTGGGCGGAGGGCCACTTACTGAGTTTTGACAAGCCATTGAGGGCCACATGACAGGCAGGCAGCCAGGGGCAGATAAATGTTAATTTTCTAAATTGTTTAGGGGCCCCGCAGGCCAGAGAGAATGGCCTGGCGGGCCATATTTGGCCCATGGGCCACATTGTGCCCACCCCTGACTTAAACCTTTGTACCTGGGTTTCCCCTTCTGAGGTGACTTATTCTTCCCTGTCTCATGCAGGGTGCTGTAAGATGCTGGGTTTTCCCTCCGTTTGATTCCCTGTGCCAGCTGGGCTCTTCAACACATCATGCAGCCCGATCGCAGACATTTCTGCAGCTGTTTCAGACTGCATATGCAGAGAGGCACCCATAGGCTTCAGTCTGTACTCAGTGATGAGGATGTGTTTGCAGAGTCCAGGGTGGTGGAGTGACTGGGTGAATGAATAATTCTGAGTGCCCTGCAGCGAACTGAGAGGGGGAGGGATCACGGATCACTGACCTGCTGTTTTAATTGTCATTAATTAGGTGACTACTCTTTGTTCAAGATGTAGAATGGCTCCAGGATCCTCCCATATCATCCCTCATGTTAGTATAGGCTGGTAGCTGGGGGTGAGATTCTGCTGTTATCCAGAGGGAAATGCAAAGCATCTATACTAAAAGAGTCTTGCTGCTATAGGTACCCTGGCAGAGTGCATTGGTAGAACTGTGCATATAGTATACAGGACCTTGATATATCTTTGTATGTGTGCACACAGGTGTTGTAGGTGGTTTGAGTTGGTCTAATAAAATATATTAAATTTGCCCAAAGAACCTTGTCTGCCTATGTCCTTAGACCAACACAGCTACAACCTACACTCCTGTAACACAAGTATTATAGGCATGTATGCATGTATGCGTGAGCATGCACATATGTATGAGAGTATACACACACACACACATACATGCAGCCTCCAGTTCAGACACGGGAGTACAGGAAAGCCTCAATATAACACCCCACAAGGGACCACGAGAAACATTCATTAAACGAGGGTGCTGTCAGGATCAGGGTGAGTCAATTTGTTGTATCATAATAGTGAAATATTAGATCCTGCTGTTGAGGACATTAAAAATGGGGGTGGGGCGTTGCTATAAACAGGGTTTGTTATAGCGAGGCTGCACTGTATATCTGTATAGGGGGTGGGAGAGTGTAAATATATACTCTGGAATAGTTACACTGTTGCAGTTGTATATATACTGGCTTAGCTGTGTCAATATTGATGTAGCCGCACCAGTAAAACCTTCTGAGCAAAGATGCAGCTTATACTAGCAAGAAAGCGCTTTTGTAGATTTGGTGAGTGAAAGAAAATCTGCTGGCGAAAGCTCTTTTATGCCAATGTAATTGCAGGGCTTTTACTGGTAGAGTTGTCACAGAAACCTCACGCCCCTTACAGAAATTGCCATCCTATCAAACTTGTAAGCGTGAACGTGGCCTAGCATGCCTGGAGTCAATGGGCAAGCTCTTCAGTGAGTGTAAATCCTCAAAGCTCACCCAGCTTTGCTGGAGAATCACTGACCCCAGTGTAAATGGGAAGAGATTCGGGGTCTGAGGATTCTTGCAGGCCTGCTCAGCGCCATCCTTCCTGCATGTGGGTGGCAGCTCTGACCTCTGCTTGAGTAGCCTGGAAATTGGCCTATGCAAATACGTATTGTACATCTTACACCCAACATCAGTGCTTGAGCCGGATGCCAGGTCTAATGAAGCTTTTTGGGTTAACCTGAAAGAACTCCCTGGTTGCCATAGCCTCCAGGAGGCCCTGGGCCGGAGTTTCTGTGGTCCCCTGGTAGGATGAGTCCCTGAAGTCCCCTGGTATGATGAGCCTTGGTGAGTCCCAGCACCAGGCTGGTCCCCAGCTCCTTTGGTTCAGATAAGGGTGGATGTGGCTGGTGAGTGACCAGGAAACTCAAAGCAGGATTTGAGATGGAGCCAGTGAGACAACACCATACCCCGAGGGTTGGCTGCACGGAGCAGAGCCACACCTGTCCTCTAGGCCACCTAGCCAATAAGGCCAGCACTGTCAGGCCAGGGCTAGTTGCCTCCCTCATACACCGTTGGCCGAGGCTTCCCCTGCAATCTATGATGGACTGTGTTTGTCTTGTTGAGTACTAGGTTGGCATTGTTTTAAAGCCGCCTTAGTGCCCATTGCTTCCCTGTTCCCAGCAGAGTGTGCAAGCAGAGTGATCAGCCAGATGCCTTGGATGCCAGGTCTTTCTGGCAGGATGCGTGCTTTCCCATCCTCTCTCCACTGTGGCTGGCTCAGGTGTCTGCCCCTTCCATTCTCAGGTTTTTCCAAACTGTGTTTGTGGCCCCTTTGAATCTCACAGCTGCCACTTGTATGGCTGGGGGAATATTTTGAGGTCGGGGGAATATTTTGAGGTTGGTGAGTCATTGAAAATTGTGGTTAGGGGGAAGCTGAGGCAGTTTGCAAATTCAAGACAGAGACCAAAAATGAAACATTTCAAGTTTTCCTTTTACATGACATTTTCCTTTAAAAAATGTCTAAAATGGAGTAAAGTTAATACCCAACAAGCCACAAATCACAATGTCTCATTCCATTCAGAAGGAGGGCTTTTATTTTATTTTATTTTATTTTTTTTCATTTTGTGAAAAAATATGGTTTTTTTTGCTTGATCCCATGCAATTCCTCCCCTGTTCCCACAACATTTTTGGTTTAGTTAGTGAATCAGATAAATCACCTTTTCACAGAGACCCAGTCAGTGCTACACAGCACGGCTTTGTCAAAATCACAGGGCTTTCTTCCTCGGAGTGGTGTGATGGTGTGAAACTGCAGGTATCCTCCCACCTGAATGAAAAGAGAGTCTCCATTAGCTGTGCAGGGCCTGGGACACAGTTCAAATGGTCTGGTGCCATCCAGCATTGGGTAGTGTTTCTCTCTCTTTCACACACACGCATGCACACACACATGCACACACACACAGTTCAGTACAAGGCTGCTCGCTTTTTGCTTTCAAAGGTATCCCACCTGGTGATCAAAGCAGTCCCCATGCAGGCTCTCCTTCCCCTGCCTTTTCTCAGCAGCGGACCTAGAGCTCTTTCGCAGGGGCTGCAATGCATTATTGAGGCAGGTTTGGGCCTGGGCTGGCATCAGGTCTGACTGTGCCGAGCTTTTCTTGGAAGCAGCCTGAGGTTTAGTCTGTTGAAATTAATGAGTGAGTGACCTCCTGCCCGTCTTGTCAGGGCATCTTCTGATTATCTAGCTGTCACCAGACTTTAACGGAGCCACAGCTGCTGCAGAAAGCTGCTGGTGCCTGCAGTTGAACTGTGAGCTCCAGGGAGAGCACACCTGGGAGGGATGTGGGGAAGAGAATTCAAGGGCCATGGCATATGCTTGGCTAAGGGGGAGGGAACCACCTGCAACTATCCATGGGGTGATGTTGGGGGAGAGAATAGTGGGGGGAGTGTGGGGGGACATGCTGGGGTCCATTCAGGATGCCAGATCCAGCAGCAAGATGCATTCATTTGTGAAAAAAACCCAGCAGTGGGGAAGTGGGAGTCCTGGCAGCTGGGAATGTTTCAGGAGAAAGTGGGGGAGGAAGGAGGTGACACTGGCAGCATCACACTCAGGTCATATCTCTTTGGGAAAATTAAATCTGCAGGCCACAACCTGGCAGCTATAGACTGAAGGTGACACTGTCTCTCTTCTTGGCCTGTGCTCATGGTGAAGGGTACAGTCCTGGCTCAAAATACAATGAGGTAAAATGAAATTTGCTTTGAGACCTTTTCATTAAAAGCTAAGCAAAGCTCAGCAGCTGGTGGAGAGCTGGCCAGCTGTGTGAGTGTATGTAGCAGCGCTGCTCTCCCGGGGGATCCCAGGGTCAAAACCTCTTGGGGTTAATTTATCCGCCCATGCTTGCAATGTAGATAAACACTGAACCACACTGTTTGCCACAGGAGAGGATTTTGAAACCACTCGGAAGTGAGAGATCCTATTTCTTCCCTTTGGATAACAGAAAGTCCTAGGTTGCTTTTTATGTCACTGGGGCTTTGTCCATAGTCAGATTTCCTTCCCTTCCCATCTGCTGTCATCTCAGCTCTGCACAGGGCCTGGCTGTGCTGCCATGCAGGTGTAGGTCTAGAGAGGTGCAATGGAGTCAAACCGTGCCCACCTGGCTGAGGGGGGAATTGACTTACCTGGAGGGCCTGTGCTTTGAGTTTAGGGAGCAGCAGCTGGAAATCAAGCTGCTTCTCTGATCAGTCTTCTGCCTGCACCCAAAAGTTCAAACTCCAGTTTTAATCCTCTCAGACAAGTGCTGGGTCCGTGGGGCTTTGTATTGACTCTGGGCTCCTTCCAGCACCCAAGCTAGCCTGGCCCTTTCCCATCTGATGGATTTCTACCCAGAGGCAAAGTAATGTGCATGGAGGAGCAGAGCTCCCAGTCAAGTTTCCTTCTCCAGGGCTGGTTGTTTCCCCTATGTTGGAAGGCCTATAGCTAGGAGCACAGTGACTCCATATTCTTTCGGCTAACACAAGCCAGCTTGTCCCCATGGCCACTGATGGAGACAGACTCCTGGACTAGCTGGAGCACGAGGTCCCCACTTAATTGTGTGACCCTGTGCTGCTATGATGCCTCTGGCTCTGGGTGCGTGCTAAGAAAGGGCTTGCTTTCCTCCCCTAGCAGAGGGCAGAGAGGTGGGCTTGTGTAACAGTGCCTACCCTTAGTTTGGGGGTCCATCTTTCTCTCCAGCATGCAAGTGATGGTTAAGGTATCAAAACGTCTAGCTTTGTCTGATGTAAAACCACAGAGAAAATTCAGTGTAGCACTGAGAGCAAGGGGTAGTAGCCTTGAGTCTTGGGTTCGAATCAACACCATGCCAGCGACTCATGGTATGAACCTGGGCCAGCCGCTTCATTCCTGTACCTCCATTTCCCCAGGACTAAAACAGGGACAGTGCAGTGTGGCCTTAAGTCAGGGAATCTGGATTGAAGTATCTGCTTCTGGGGGCTGAGCCCTTGAAATATTCTGACCTTTTGTCAGTGAGAAGCAGTGTCCTGGCCACAGATAAGGTCAGGATTAGGCCAAGAGGTCCTGATTCCCTGCTGTGCTCTCTAACTACTAGACCTTATCTTCCCCATTAATGACCATGATCTTTATGTTGGTTAATTAACACCCAGGCTGCTTCCCAGGCACCAGGGCCTCTTGCAATAAAAAGATCAATACAACAACCCCTTTAAAACTAAAGCCAGCAGGCAAGGAAGTAAGCCTTCCTGTTGCACTTAAACCAACTAATTGCACCAGCAAGAACCTCCCACCGCTTTGGGAGTTACAATACCCCACTAAAGTGGCAAATGCTTGGGGAACAGAGACACAAAGGGAAGGGGAGGAGAGACTGGTAATAAATCATGATTAGAGCACAGTGCGCTAGACTGGGTTAATGAGGTTAAGCACAGTCACCTGGGGCTAATGTATTTGCTGTCCAAGAAGGCATCCATGAGAATGTTTAACGCTGTATTCGGAGGTAACTACAGTGTGCAGAGGCATCTGCGCGCTGGCCCTAAGCTTGCCAGCTTGGGCAGTGCCGGTAGTAAAGATGCAGAAGCTCAATAAATGAAGTGAGTTGTAGAAGCTCACTGGGGCCCTGGGTGTAGGCATCATTGTGCGACTGTAAAGGAGAACTGGCTCAGCTAAGATCAGTGGGTGTCACTGTAAGGGGCAGGGTAAAGCGCTGCCCTTACATGATAGTCCCTGGTCTGCTGTGAGCAGGTCACTTTCTTTCTTTGTGCCTTATGTCCCCCTTCCATGCTGTCTTGGCTATTTATGTTACAAGCCTTGTCCTCACTGTGTGTTTGCTCAGTGCCCAGCCCAGTGGCTGCTCTTGGTACCACATTAGCCACATCTACATGAGATGCTGAATGCACAGTTATTGTGGCAACCATTGATCCTCCTGGATCATGGTGTATGCAGGAGGGCCACCCAGACCTTCGATGCATATGCCTGGGCAGGAATTTTTGGAGGAGGGGAGGCTGCTTAGACCTTCTATCCTCCATTTAGGCCACTGAGACAGAATCCAAAATCCAGACTGAGTCCAGATGTTTGGTCCCTCCATGGCTGTAGTTGTATAAGTGTCTGGGAATCAAACCTAGGTCTCCTGTGTGGTGGACAAGGATTTTACCACTGAACCACTGGGGACTCCAGCACAGTTATTACTGCACAGTCATTTAGTGCTTGCATATGGAAATACTAAATGACTGCGCAGTAACTGGAGTTACTGTGCAGTAGCATCACTGCTTGGCTTTTTGGTGATGCTGACTGCGCAGTAGCTCATTGCTGCTGCCCAGTCAGTCGTTACTACTGCGCAGTAGCGATGTGTCACGCTTTGTGCCATGCAACGCTACTGTGCAGTAATAACGAGCTACGGTGCAGTCAGCGACTTGTATAGACGCGGCCACTGTAACATAAATGAGTCTGATTCTCAGAGGTGCTGACCATCTGCACTCTCGTGGCCTGGGGCTCGGGGAGCAGAGCCTCTGGAGAATCAGGCTCGGGGATGAATTCTGTTATTCATGCCGGAGCCTTTCAGATCCCCTGACCTCATGCAAATGCCGGTGCATCTCCTCCTGGAAGGGTTCCAGATGGCCAGAGTGTCCCAAAGGGTCCTTGGCCACCAGCACAGTTACAGCCCTCTGCCTCCTGGAGCTTTCCTCATCTCAGCAGTCAGGAAGGCACATTCAAAGAGATGGGAATCCTGAACACAATGGGAGAACAGCAAGAGATAGGAGGAGCCTGGGGCGGCAAGCTGCCCCCACTCTGCTGGTGCCCAGGAACAGCTCAGATTAATTGAGGTCTTTAGTTATTCTCTGTAAATGTCAGGTCTGGAGGCTTCATCCGCTGTCCTTGTTAATCCCCTGCTCCTTGCGCACTCTTTCTCTTGCTCTGACATTATTTCCTCCCTCTGCCCTCCTTGTTCAGTCCAAAATAAATGAGCTTGGGAACGGCTGTGTGGGAAGAGTGATGGCTTGGCTGGAACTGCAGGCTGTGCGCCTGACAGCTCTCCCCAAAATATTCATAGAGTACTGTATGCACGCTCATAAATCCGTGCCTAGGTGGCACCTGGATTGCTCTCTTGGCCTCTGTGCAATGTTTTAATCTTCAGAAACTTGCTGGGAGCCCAGCTCCTTGGTGTAATGGGTGGCCAAAAATATGTGGGAGCATGGAGCAGGGAGTAGCGAAGGTGAGGGGATTGCTGGGATTTACTGTATTGTTTTCTTTTATTTTACTGTGTTGTGTTTTGTTGGTAGTGACCCCTCCTAGGATTTGTGCTGGAGCAGGGGACTTCAGAGAGACGCCCTGTAGGCTCCCAGTATTGCTTCCTGCCTAATGCAATGACAGGGGGTGTGGGAGTGAGAGGGTAGCCTTTGGTTTTGCAGTGCTAGTGGTGGTGGCATCAGTGTTATCCCTGGGAGACAGGCTTGGAAATCTCGCAGCTCCCCACACAGGAAGCATGACTTCCTCACTCTGTCACCCTATACGGCCTCCGTGCAGGAGTCCTGTAGGAATCCCCCACCCTGAAAAATTGGGACTTACACAGGCAGTAAACCTTAGATATGAGGCCAGACACATGTGCGAGGGCAAGGCTGCTTGTGAACGTGTATGGACTTTTAGCTCGGGAACTTGCTGAAAACCTCTCTACCACCTAAGTCCCGTGCCAACCTTAGGATCCTCCTAGAAACTCCAGCCCAGCCCCATGGGTTCTCCTTATGCCTCTTCAGTCTCTTTGAAAGACCCCATCTCCCTCCTAGAGAGGCCAGTAGGCTCCCAAAATTGGTCCCCAGTGGGCACCACTCTCCTCTGCCCTAATCAGATGCCCTACTCCATCATCCTGCCTCCAGACCTCCACTTGCTGCCCAGCTCCCTTCTGCTCTGTTCTCTGTAGCCAGCTCCAGCTGCCACCTTGAAGCAGGTAGTTGCTGATGTTTCTTTCCAATCCAGACAAGTTCTCTGTGCCCTCTGCTGCCTCCATTAGCAGTTGCTCATAGCATGTGGGGAGATTTTTCCCTTGCAGCACTCACAATGTAGAAGGGGTTGGGGAAGAGCTATAAATAACATATCTGAGGCCAATAGGAGGAATGTTCAAGAGAAAGGCCTGGACAGCTCAGGCTAAAGGACTGACTAGTAGGTGAATCTACATGAGACGCTTTACTGCATAGCAGACTAATTTGCTGTGTAGTAAAGCATCACTGTCTACACATGCATGGAAATTAGGGTGCAGCAAACTAATTTACTGTGCTGCTGGATAGTCCCATCAGCTACAAGTGGTATCTGGCAGCGCAGTAATTTACTGTGCTTAAACATAAGTGTAGATGGTGATGTTGGGGTTGGTTTACTCCGGCTCAAATTGAGCCAGAGTATATTCAGTTGCATTAATCACATGTGTAGACATGGCCAATAGCTACCAACTCCCTCTTTTCAGTACTAGCTCACTGCTCCAAAGCTTCTGCAGCCCATCAGATCTTCTTGATACCTGTTGGCTGCTCAGTGACCCAGATGGAAGGGGTTCAGTAGGTCTCAGTGATGGGCATCTGTTATGAATGTGCTTTATCTCTGTAGCTATGTAAACAATAGTTAACCCAGAGGTGCCGGTAGATGATTCCTGGCTTTTGTGGGGCCGATAAAGTTGCTTGTAAGGTACCAGTGGCTGCTTCTCTGCAGTTGCATGCATTAATGTGGACTTGTGTCTGCATCATGGATACCAGCATTGTCACCTTGTCAGCTGCCTGAGGAAATCAGTAAGGGAGTGAGCGTGATCTTTCCTCTCCTCTTGAGGACAGAGGGTGCAAGGTACATTGGCAGGGCATTATGTGGGCAGCTTGTACCACCCTTGGTATGTAGGTGAACAAAAGAGTCTGGTCTCCAGGGTTGGGAAGCAGTGAAAAGCCACCACGTGGAACAGTTGTTCTCCTCTCTGAGCTCTTAAGGGGGACTTGCAGAATCTATGGCCCCCTTTCACTGTGTGCATTGCACAGTCTCTCTCATGGGAGGAAGGAGACAGCTCTCAGCTGTATTGGCTCTGAAAGGGATTCTGTACTGAGGCTGCTGGTTCCTAGGTGACAGTCTGTCTACAGCCACTATATGAGCCCTTCCTAAGTCCTGCCCTGGGCTTCCTGCAGTGGAAGGGAGTATTGACTACACTGAATCCCTTCTCATACTCTGTTCCTGTGCACCAGCTTGCTCAGGGTGTTGGGGAAAGTGGCTCAGTGGTTTATGGGTCACTTCTGATATCCAAGGTGGAGAAGCTGGGTGCAGCAGTGGAGGGAAGAAGATATTTCCTTCCTCAGACTGCAGCTGGGCCCTTTGCTCCTCACTGCATTGACACAAGCAGCATGTAGAGTGATTCAAGAAGCAAATCGTACCATTACCTTTTTTGTCCATTTCTAGCTCATGGTACAGTGGTGAGTTTGGTGTAAACGCCATGCTGTCACAGGCAGACCCTTCTGCTGATTCAAATCACAAGGGAGCCACGAACAACCCGGTGTTTTGGGGATAGCCCCATACCAACAGCTGGCTGGAAACCTGTGCTGGTGTGGTGGGCACTGCCACAGTAACAGACCCTCTTCCCTGCCACTGACAGGCTTCTGGGTGGCATCTATAAGCAGCGTCTTGGCAGAACCACAGTCTCAGCAGCTTCATCTCACATAGATTTGACTGCAGCTACTAGGCGAGGAACCCACACCCCCATCACGCACACAGAGCTGGCTGCTAGTGTGGTCAGAGCTGCTGAGTGAGGCAGTAGGGGGAAGGGGAAGCTTTGAAGCCAAGCTGTCTGGCAGAAGTGGATCACCCCTGTGCCTTTGGAAGGTCTGGAGCAGGTTGGCCAGTGCAAGAAAGCTGCTTGACACTGAAGAGCCCTATTGAGACAAACACAGTGTGGTGAGAGGGACTGAAGGCCTCTCCTGTCTCTTCATTGGGGCCAGGGCCTTGTGCTGACCTCGGGAATAGGCACCTGCCCTTTCCCGTGTTCACTTCCATCGCACATGCTGCCTCCTGGCAGGTGGGGCTGGCAGGGGCAGACCTGAACTGCAGAGGAGCGACTTCCCTGACGTGTTGCATTAGGTCAGGGCTTGGCCAGGAACAACCCAGGCTCCTGCCCCCACCACAGCCCATTCTCTACCTATAGAAGTCTGCCGCCTCCCCACAGGCACTGCGCTTTCCTGCTGGCTCCCAGGAGCAGCGGGAACCATGCTGATGGGACTGCAGCAGAGCTCCTAGTCTGAGGACAGCCCAGGCTACGGTGACATTGGTTGATGCAGGCCAACTGCATCCCTTGCCTGCACATCTAGGGACATGCATCTTCCCAAGGACATATGGCAACAGGCCTATCTCCGGATGGCTGCAAACCTCCCTGACCAAGCATCTGCCTGGTTATGGGTAGACAGGTTCCCATGACTGTAGGGGGATGAGATTTGCCCCTCAGGCTCCAGACTTGAGATGCCATATGGGACAGAACGGCTGATGGGTCCACAGCTGCAGATCTCCTATGCAACTACACAACTCTCCCTTGCTTCCACTCTACTTTCCCTGGGTCTTTCACAACATACCTTCTTCCCCTGCCCAGGGAGTCCCTGTGGTACAGAGCTCATGGCAGGCAAGGACTGCAGATCCCTAGGATATCCCCAGATCTTGTCTCTGGTACAGTGCCCTCCACCCTCCCCTGGGTATCCCGCATCCAGGACCTTTACCAGAGGGGCAGGTCTTTTCTCTGTACCAGCGATTCTCACCAGGGTGCCACAGGGTGCCTATTAGGTGTGCAAACACCAAGAAATGATTTGCAAGATAAAACCTAGAGATGTCAAAGAGGAATCTATAGCACCAAAACCATTCTGCCATCCCCTCTCCAGTGCATAGCAGGGGCAATTTCCACCCCATGGTCAGACACCTGGTGACAAGTGATGACCAGATACCTGGTTACGGAGATTTGCCCTGAGGAACATTGTACAATTGGGGCCTGGGTACTCTTAAGATCTGTTCCTACTCTGCTCTGCTCTGCTTTCCACGGTCCCTCTCAGGAGGATTGAGCCCTGTGGGACACCAGAGAGGTGTATCCTGTCCTAAGAGGGGGAATGGGAGCCAGCAGCACCCAGTGGGTTTGGAAACGGATGTGGGGGGGATGTTCGCACACCAGGAATTCCTGTCATGTCTCGGACTCAGGGACTCCAAACAAGAATTTAATTTGGAGTCAGGAGGTTGTTATTGTTATGGCCTGTTAAGTAAATACCTATTGATTATGAAAGGCAGATTTTCTGAGGCTTAACGGTCATGTAGGTGACAGTAAAATCAGAGAACAGCTCAGGCTGGCTGCAAAGGTCACCCAGCAGCAGTTCTATGATAATTTACAGCACCACAGAGGCTTCTCCATTCAAGAGGAACCCTAGTGCATCTATACGCACAACTTGCAAATGAGGCAGTCCCCAGCAGCCTCTCCCCAGGCTGCTAAAATGTGGCTGGCTCTGGGGCGAAATGAGGCACTCGCTTGGCAGTGCACAGCACCACTGCATAGCAGTCACGTCCATCCTGCTGCAAGGGGGCAGGCTCTAATGTCCCAGGACCATGCCCAGTAACCTGATAACTGAGGTTTGCAGAGGCAGTACTGCCAAGAGCCGCAGTCCCTCTCTGGTTCCCTTTCTCTCCTGTCCCCTGCCCTTTGTCCACCGTTCTCTTTTCCCCTCTCTGCTCTGCGCTCTCCTTGCTGCTGCTCTAGCCCATTGCTTCTGCTTCTCCTCTCTGGCTAGTGAGAGCACTGGCTGCCTTTCTCCTTGGAACATCCTTTGAAGCCACTTTTATCATTGTCCCTTGGCTGTTTCTTCTCTGGGCTTTGAGGCAAATCATCCTTCATATTAATCAAGGTAACCCCTGTAAGTCAGCGGAGATGCAAGGGACAGGCTCCTGCAGGGAAGGACAGGAGAGGTCTCGTGGTGTAGAGGGAAGGAACAGCTGCTGAGGAAGGCTGGGCCCTGGGTGGGCAGGCTGTGAGTAGTGCAAGGGGGGCACAGAACAGAGAACCCCAGCCAGTGCACGCTGGCTCTCAAATATGTCCAAGGAGTCAGTGGACACCACCCACTGAAACCCTGTCTGGAGACATGAGCAGAGGAGTGACAGGAAAACAGCCCTACAGTTGCTTGGGTTCCCCCTGACCAGAGCCTCCTTCCTGGTTTGGGAGATGTTGAGTTTGCCCACAGCCAGAAGGAGGTTGACCAAGGGGTCCTGGGGCTTGGTGGGGCCACAGATAAGGAGTGTGTAAAATAAGAGGTGTGGGGAGACACATAGCCAAAGCCTCAGAAGGAGGCTCCTGAGGAGACGATGGGGCGACTTCCACCTGGTGCACTCAAGGTAGGCACATGCCTCTGCCGAAGGGCAGGTATCAGCGGTGTGTGTGAAAGGCCCATGGAAACAACCCCATGCAGGAGCTGCCAACCTAGGCTCCCGGTGGCTTGTGGGCTTAGAGGGGAATGCAGGCTGGTCCACCAGGGGCCCTTGCCCTCACCAAGGGTGTCTTGCCACTTGGTGTCTGGGTTGTATTGAGTCAGACAGTGGTGGCATATGCTAGCAGGAAGCTGTCCCGAAGTACATACATCCTTTGCTTTCCTGTTGCAAGCCCAGTTGAGCAAGGATCGGGGATGATGTTAACAAATGTATTTATATTACGGTGGAACTGAGTGTACCCATGCTCAGTCAACACCAAACATAGCACTGTACCTGTCCCAAAGAGCCTGCAGTCTAGGAAGGCAAAGATGTTTTACCTGGCGACCCACAGGGCTTCCTTTTTTCTTTTTTTTTTTCGGTAACAGTCTCATTGAAGTCTGAGGTAGATTTGACTGCACAAGAAGTACAGGGTCATGCCCTGTAAGTGGAAGACACCACATCCTCAAGTGACAAGGTCATATCCTTCCTTCTGCAGCTCCACATTGGGGCTCTTCCTGCTGTACCAGCGTGGATAGGGTGCTGGCTTGCTGAAAAGCCTGAAGACACCATGTGCCTGGTAGCTTGTACTTATTTAAAGGACCAGTTTGATGATGGTGGTCCAAAGCATCTCCTCCCCACACCCTGCACTACAGGTCTGGCTCCCTAGTCTGTATGCATGTCTGTGCATTTTTAAAATTAATGTTCTGGTTCAGAGGTCAGCAGCCTATGGTCCACTGGCCAGATCTTACCTGTGATACCATTGGATCTGGCCTACAGTGCTGGGGCTTTGTCTGTGCCGTGCTGCTCTGTGGCTGGATGATCAAGCGGCTGGGCAGTGGGGAGCTTTCCTGGGCTGGGACCTGATCTGAGCCATTCCAGCCCACCACTGGAAGATAGTGCCAACTACTATTCTAGTTCATTTACAAACCACCCCAAAATGAGCAACACTTCAGTAACAGCGTGTTAAGGATGTCCTGCATCCCTAATCAACCTTGTAATAACAGACTGCTCTGGGTGCCCTCCACCTTTGAGCGCCCTGACAGTAACAGACACATGCATACAGCTCTGTGCACAGTCTTTGTTTTGGCTGGGGAGGGAATGGATTTCTATTTCCATCTTTCCCTTTGCAAGTCCCTAAGGGGCTGCTGGTCTAGTCCAGGGGTTTCAAATGTAATCGTTCATGGAGCCCCATCACCTGGCCCTGGTGCAGCCCCTTAGTCTGAGTTGCTCCATGTGGTGTCCACTCCAGGATTCGCACTAAATGCAGTGCCTCCCCACAGCCCAGCAGCATGGGCATCGCATGCAGTGCAGGCTGTGGACTGGCTGGTACGGGTGCTGCTTTTGGCGCAGGTCTCAGACCAGTAGGGCGGAGGGGCTCAGATCCCAGACTGGCCCAGCAGGTGCTGCATGTAACACAGATCCCAGAGCAGGTGGCCTGTGCACTGGATCTGGCATGGGGGAAGGGGGAGTCAGTGGACCCCATCTGGCCAGTGGGCTGGTCCCATTCCGCTCATCCAGCTCAGAGGGCCAAATGAGTTTGACACAGTGGTCTAATGTAATTGGGCAAACACCTATTTCACCAGCCCTCCAGTCTTCCCTGTGTGAGCAGGCCATGTGCCATGTGATGGCAGGGTGTGCTAATTGTAAGAGTTACCAAAGAGCCTTCACCTTCCCGTCTCCTTCCTGTGGCTTTCGTGGGCACCTGGCAGTGCCTGATCAAACAGCGGTGGAGTGAGGCAGTACTTTGACTTGCCTCTGTTTTACACAGAATCCCGATGCTTTTAAAAGTTGTTTTTTTTCTCTAAGTTTGGCTTGTTACGTTGGAGTGATTGTGCTGCACCAGGGCCTCTGACTGAGGGGCAGCAGGATCACGGGCAATGTCTTGTGCAGGAACCACTGTAACAGCCCACATGGACTCCAGGCACCAATTATTTTTAATTCAGCCACCTGAACAACAGGCTGGCTTGCAGGAGAGGTTGGGGATACCACTTCCCAGGGAGGGAGCAAGTGCATCAGACAAGGCAAAATGAAAACTAGCAATAAGGAGATGCCTCCCCTAGCTCCATGAATTATACATGGGGAGGCCTAGCCTTTTGCTGCTTCCCTGCAATTAGTGCTTTTGTTCTGACTGGACACAAGGTGTGCATCAACAGGATGGCACCCCTCTATCCGCAGTCCTCCTGCTGTGCTGCTTTTGAAGGCATGGTTCAGAGACCCGGTTGCCTATTACAATCACTCTGGTGACCAGGATGATCACGTGGGGGTTTCTATTGGATCCTGGGACAGGGAACAAGTTGGCAGGAAGGTCAGGATGAGGACCCAGGAGACCTGACTCTCAGTCCATTGTGTTGAATACGTTCCACTGATCTTATGGCTAAGGAAGACATCAGTTATTGAAATAATGTCAAGTCCTTAGAAGACACCGGTAAGAGAATCTGCCAGCCCGGTAGCTTTAACTAGCGAGTGAAGCTGGTCAAAACCTAGAGTTTCCGTTTGTTGAAGAGTGTTGCTATTTTGAAATTTGTTTTATTTCTTACTCCGAATAACAACACATGTTTGTGGGATTTCCCATGGGAATTCCAATTGGTTGCTTTTACAACACTTTTATTTCAGAAATCCTTTTTGAGTATTGCACAATTTGTGTGTAGGGAGTCTGGAGTCTCTTGCTGACTTTGGCTTTAGGGTTTTTTTTTTCTGTTTTTGTTGTTGTTTTATGATTTTTGCACTACTTCCTTTCGTGTCACCAGCACCATGCTTAATGTGCATTCTTATGTTGAAGTGTCAGAACTGAATCCTTATTTTGTTTTATAAACCATTAAGGGCGGCTGGTGCTCAGTGTTGTTTGAAGCATCCTACCTTCCTTTACAAATAAAGTAGCCCCTGTTTTGCTGTAATGAAACAGTTTGACATTTTGACCCAAAATATCAAGCTGTTAGCCTATAACATAACACATGGGTCATATGTAGTCTCAAATTATTTAATTAAAACAGGAAGAGGTTAAGATGTTTGAGTTAGTCCTAGGTAGCAGCTGCCCCTAACAGCTTTAAAAATAAAATATGAATCTTCATGTGTCATATAAGGACATGCTAGTAGTAATGGTGCAGTACTGCTATAAGGATGTTAGGAAACAATGGCGTAATAATGTAAAAACAAATGAAACCCTATTAATAACATGGAAACTCTTCCAAACCAAGATTTTAAATACTTTGGTGTTGCTAAGAATAGCGTTCTTTGGCAAAAACCATTGTGTTGAAAACCTCTCTCCCCTACTCTGCACATGGAACCCGCGGCTCACTGCAGAGAGCAACAGGACACCAGCGCAGCAGCAGTGCTCCTACGGTGGTAAAATGATGCCTGAGGCCAGCAATTAGTGCACCAGGCTCAGATCTCTTAGATTCCTGTTTTGGCTTTCCTGTAACCCTGGCCATGTGGTTTCCTTTACTAGTACCCAGCTTCTCCACCTCTAACATGGGGCTGAATGCAGTTGGTGTGGTGAGATCTGTGAATGCACTCTTAGTGTTATCAGACCTCTCCTGGCTGTGCTCCTAAGCCATGCAAAACGTCTGTGGGTGTTATGAGAGAGCGGGCGCCTCACATAGCATGGGTTCCTCCTCCTTTGCTTGCAGCCACTTCTACAGGTCTTATAGACCTTTGCTACAAAAACTCACCAAGTGAATGAGAACAACGAAGTGAGTTGATCGAGAAGTAGTAGTCTCCAAACTGCCCTCCAAAACTGAGGTGCTTGTCTTAAGCAGGGAAGCTGACTTTCTGCTCTGGAAGGGAGGAATGGAGGCATGGAGACAGTGTACTGGGTGCTGTGCTTCTCCCCCTGCTGACCCCAGGGAGGGAGGGGTGAAGTTCACTCTTCCACATCAGTGCTACAGTTTTAACCCTCTCACAACTCCTTCCACATTGGCAGTAGCCTTTGGCTGAGCTGCTAAAACCTACTGCCAATTTGGTAGTGGCTGTGAGAGGGTTAAAACTAGCTTTTGCTGATGCTGAAAAGAGTCCTCAGCCTCTGATTTTGGGATTCAGCCATGGCTCTGGAAAAAACCTTATTTTTTTGCTTCATTCTAACTTTTCAAACAAGGTATTTGTCTTATTTGGAGGCATGTGGTATGCAAGAAAATGTGGTATTTGTTGTAAGGTGCCTTGGGATTTGTAGACCACAAACATTGTCTACTTGCTCTTAATAGCAGCCACCACAAAGAAAAGGAGCTGGAAACTATGGTGGATCACAGAATGAGTCAATGGCGTGATACTGTTGCTTAAAAAAAAGGCAGTTATTATTCTGGGGGTATATTAACAGGAGTGCTGTATGTAAGACACAGGTGACAATTGGCCTACTGTACTTGATGCTGATGAGCCTTCAGCAGAAGTGCTGTGTCCCATTTTGAAAATGTATTCTAAGCAGGATGCAGGCAAGCTGGAAAAAGTCTAGAGAACAGGAAGAATGAGACGAGGCTGAACAGAAGTTATTTCTTTTAGAAAAGAGAAGGCTAAGGCAATTGGCAGGTGTAAAACGGTTGATCTAGAGATTCACCGATCCACTGTTCTCCATGTCCACAGAGGGAAGGACAGGAGTGAATCGGCTTATTTGCAGCAAAGTTTCAATATTAGGAGCAACGCTTGTTATAAGAGCAGGTCATCACCGGTATGGGCCGCCCAAGGAGGCTGTACAATCCCCTACCCTGCGTGGTTTGAAGAACAGACTGGGGCAATAATGCAGGCACCACGCCAGGAGCAGCTCTCTGCTGAGCCTGGAACCCCACCAAGAGGCCACCCCATGCCCTTGCTCCTGCCCAGCACCTACCCATACCGGGCAGCTAGACACCAGTGACAGTTTTGAGTGATTCTGACTGCATGCCCAACGCTGCTCTCCTGAGGCAGGGAACCTGAAAGTGCCCATGTCTTAGGACCTCTCTGAATCATCTACGTAGCCTTACTAGGCTTTGGTGCTCCCAGAGCAGATGGGGCCTGATTCTTGGTGGCTGCCCTAGGCTCAGCAGGGAGGTGATATAACTCTTCACCCTGCTTGCCCCCCACCCCTCTCCTGCCCTGGGATCCAGTGAGCTGTCAGCATCAACCTAAGAGCCACAACCCTAGATAAAGGGGAAATGCAGCAAATGCTTGAGTTCAAAAGAAAAAAAAATTATGCTAGTTCACATTTGTGTAGTCTAACAGGGCCCCAAGTGTTTGCTAAATTCATATTCATATTCAAAAATTCATATTTTTATTTGTTTTACACAACCAGGAAAAAATACCTGATACCATTTCCCATAAGGAACCACTGCTGTGACCAGCTGAAGAGCTGCCTGTGGTTTGGGGATCATGGTCTGATCATTGCCAGGTTAGATGCACCTCTGTCAGGGAGGGCTTTTGGATACTGGATCCTGCCTCAAAGCAGCGGGATGTACTGGATGAGCTCTTGGGGGTTTCTTCCAGACTTGCATTTCCATGGAGTGTTGCCTGTTAGGCAATTAACAGATGCCTGTAATGGCTGTACTTGCGTGTGTCACAAACAGCCCTTGCTAGCAGTGCTCCAGGCTTCTGGAAAGATAAGCTCTCTTAATAACTGGCTGGGAGGCCTGGACAAGCTGAGTCACTTGCATGGTCAGGTGCTTGGTCAGAGGCTTCCTATTCTCTTTACAAAACCAGCCTTATCCAGGAGAGCTCTGCTGATGCTGGCTGCGTGAGTCATTGGCTTTTGGGGAGTGGGGAGTTGTGCTGCAGTCACATCCAAGTAACTACAGCCACCTCCCAAGAGTTTAGGGTACTGACGGGAGTCATTTTCATTTTGCTGCCTGGATGATGGGTTTTCAAAGGAAGGCACCAGAGGCCCTGTGTCTGACAGCCCAACCCTTTGGGAAGGAGCTATTGTGTCTCTAGGTCCTGGAGTGCTTCTGTCTTCATTCCATTATGAACCTTAGTGAGTCACACAGCAGCTTCTCTAGCCTGTACCTGTAGAAACCACTTATACTCCTATGCCTTTGCAAGGTGACCTGTAGTACAAGCTGCCCGATCACATGGGATACCAGAGCTAGGTTCTGTAAAAAATGCACCGTGTAACTTAAGGCAAATCCCTTTACTTCCCTATTTCATTGCTGTGTCTGTAAAATGGGGTGAATAATAACTACTGCCGCCTTGTGCTCCCATATGTTGGTCTGTCTGTCTCCATCTGTTGCTTCTTGACTGATACATAGATACTCAGAGGCGAGGACTGTCTTTTTCTTCCATTTTCATACCATGCCTGGCATGGTGGGGCCACAAGGATTGTCTTTTTCTTCCATTTTCATACCATGCCTGGCATGGTGGGGCCCTGGTCCAGGTTTGGGACTGCTAGGAGCTATTGTAATACCAATAATTAACTATACAAATTTGCTGCCTGCCAGAGGGTCCACAGATGCAGTTTGCTAGTTTCTCATGCAATCAAAATGTTTTTGTAGAAAAATTCACCAGTCTGGAGTAAGTTTGGGGGCCTGTGCCCAGATTCACACATGCAGGCTTGGCACCACAGAAACTTCTTCTGGGACAACAGTTTGCAAAGTTCAGTGTCCTTCAGTCAGGAAGCAGAGAGATCTGCAGGATGGGGAGTCACAAAACTCAGGGAAGGTAGAGCTCACAGCCTGTTCAGGACTTAAGGAGGCCTCAAATGTTTGAGGCTCTGTATTGATAATGTCTGCCTTTCTGTTGGCTCCCTGCACTGCCATGAATTCCTCACACAGAGAAAGTCAACTGCACATTGGCCACAGGTCCTGGACTCCAGTAGACTTGTATCAGCCCTCTACACAGTTCCCAGTAACAAAGAAGTTCACAGGAAATCCTGATCCCCTCGCCAACACCCAGTGACCAGCCAAAGAGCTGAACAGGTTGATGGCGGAGAACAGCCCATTCATCACAGATACGTGAGAGAGAAGCAACAATACGTGTTGCCCCCATCATGCAGACATAATGTGATGTGTATAAAAAAAAAAAGAAATAACTGATTAATAAAAACAATTTTTATGGCTGTTTAAGAAGTCTCTAATGAGCTCCCATCCGCAGCAGCTGCTAATCGGTGTTTTTAATAACGTGTTGGTGGTTACATCGCACTTGGCTTAACGTGCCTTATTAAATCTACACTTTGATTAATGGGGAAGGTGGCATCATCTTTAATAGCCAATTGTTATTTTGCTAACATGCAATAACTGTAAAAAAGCATTAAAGCCTCCGGTTTCATTAAAACAGTTTCTGTTTCTACAGATATTTAATACGTCCGCATATGCAGGGCTTTGGGACCTAGACAGCCCTTGCCCCTGGCTGTAGCTCACACATTGCAACCTGCAAGATCCAGGGTGTAAAACTGACAGCTAGAAAGTGAAGCAAACAGATCACTTGATTATAATGGCTCCTTTCACCCTTAACCCTCTGCAGGGAAGAAGTAGTCTAATGGCTTGAGAGCTGGCTGGGATATGAGGAAACCTGCAGGGATTCAGTTTTAAAAGCTTTGGCATAAGGAGGTCTACATGATTTAGATAGCTCAGTCCCATTTACAGAAATTACTTCAGTCCTTAGAAGCCCTGACCCAATGGCATGTCAGTTCCTAGGACTCAGGTCTTCAAAAATATTTGGGTGCCTAGCTCCCAGGGATACCACTGGGAGACAGACACCCAAATGTCTGTAAGGACGTGGGCCTACATGCTTTAGTTATCTTTGAAAATGGGTCTTAGCCACCTGGGTGTAGTGGCAAGTAATGCAATGCCATGTGCCTTTAAAAAAGCATGGACCCTATTCGCTATGCCCCAGTTGCCTGTGTGTACATTAGGGATAACACTTCCCAGCTTCATAAGTACTAATTGTGAAGTGCTCAGATACTGCTGGGACGTGGGCCAGATGAGTACCTAGACAGAGCTCTCTACCGTCCCAGGCTGCAAACAAAACCACATTATTGGTGAGCAGTGAATTAGGTTTCCAAAAGCTTTTCTCTGCTAATAACCCATTGTGTTATTGCTAACATAGGACAGGGAATTGTTTTAGAAACTAAAACTGTGGTTTAACCCTGCAGGGTCCCTTTAAGGGATTGTATATTGGGAGCCTGTGTGTTTGTCGGAAGATGGGATTTTTACTGCACAGGTTTTCAATAAGTGAGTCAATAACTCAGAGGCATCTAGAGGGAAATAACCAACCAAGAGTGGAAATTATCTCCTCCCCCTCTTCCTTCTGCCCCTGCCTCTGTCCCATGGAAGAGGCATCCTTCCTTTCAAACAGTAAGTTTGTGGGCTCCAGAGAACTAGCCTGCGTTGATCTGCTTGGAGTGACCACCAAACCGCTATGACCACTGCCAGACCACACCCGTTCCAAGCAGCAGGAAATACCATATGTGGTGACTTTTACTCCAGATAACTTACAGACCACCAATGAAATGCAGCTATCTCTGGGGTGGAGCATAGGAGCTGGTGGGCAGCCACATGGCAATGCTTCACACAAGGTCATTTACCCAGCACTGAAATATTGGGCTGCAGCATGGCAACTGTAACAGAGCACAGTGCTGTTCTCAATTTGGGACTGAGTGGGTACGTCTACATGAGATATTTAATGCAGAGTAGACTAATTAGCTCTGCAGTAAATGTCTCGCATCTACATGGGGAGCTCTATTAGGCCACAGGAAACTACTTAACTCTGCAGTAGGGTATTACTTATAAAGTACTGTATGATCCTGCTGCAGAATTTTTTTACTCCGCAGCAGCATACGTGTAGACACGGATGCAGCTGGCTGGGGCACGTGGGTGCTTTAGTGTGGGGGCTACCTGCTGGCTAGCACTGCACTGGAGCACCCCCGTACCCCAGCCAGCCCATCCACAACACATTGAGCTGGGTTAGAGCGGCCCTGGACTGGCAAGCTGACCCTCAAGAACCCCCTGCCAGCCGGAGCTGCTTTAGCCTGGCTCAGCGGGCTGCGGTCCTGGGCACATGTTCAAACGGTGTACCCAGGAGCAATAAACTCCAGCATGATATGCACTGGAGTTTATTGCTGCTGCTGTATGCTAATAGCATGTGTAGATGCGCCCAATGAAGAGCAGGATACACAAGGGTGGGGTGAAAGTGTGACCTGCATTGGAGCTGGGAGAGAATCCTGGGGTTGATTTAGGGAATGGTACCTGGTGGGACTTTTACTGATCTCCGAAGTAACAATACTGTATTTACTTGATTCTATAACAAGATTTTCTCTCCCCTTTAACATGGGGGAAGGCCCCTCACCTTAGAACTGAATATGAGGGTGGTGGGGGAGCAGATGGCTGCTGTGGCCTGGGCTCCAGCCCCAACATAAGGTCTGGTCATAGCCACAGCTGCTGCCTGTGCCCCCTTGCCACCTCTGTATCCTGCTGTCTCCCCTCTGAAGCTCCTTCCCCCAGTCTCTACCCCCGACACGGTCTCTGTTGCCCTGTCTGCCCCTCTCCCTCCCCTCTTACTCTTCCCCTGCCCTGGCAGGCTCTGTGCATGCTGCAGCCTGTGGCACAGGGCATCGCTCCAGCCCAGCCTCCTAGCAGCACAAGCTGAGGGCAAGCTGCTTGACCTCCCCACACCACCTGCCCCCCCACTACCTGCCCCCCTGCAGCAGCAGGCAGGGGGGATAACCCCCCCCAATAAATATGTTCTGTACATGGAAAATTATAACACATTTATCATTTTTCCTTATATGGAACCTAATTATTGGGGGGAGGGTAGTCAAGTTAAATTCAAGGTTGTCTTATATTCACATAAATATGGGTAATAACTAATGTCACCTTGTATGGACCTTTTTATGCAGAAGGACCCCACAGGGCACTGCAGGATTAGTGAGCCAACTCCTTCCTCCTCCTTTTCTGTAGCTGCAGAGGGTCCAGGTCTAGGGGAACTCTGATGTGGAAAAAGCAGGGGTGGAAGGGGGCAGAGTTTTGGGATAGAGAGATTATAATGGAAGTCCTCAGATGTCAGGGTGATGTGGAGGGAAGGTGTTCACTCTGCAGAGCTATGCCCTGGGGGTGTTCAGTGCACATCCCTGAGCTGGGGTCAGGGAAGTCAGGAGCCTGGGAGGAGCAGGGTCGGGATTCTGTTGCCATGTGATTGTCGGGACTGGTATACACTGTTAGAGCATCTCCCCTGCATGCACCCGGCCTTAAGTGGGCAGTCCTCTCACTGCATGCTTAACTTGCATAGCAGCAACCATTTGCCCAGTGTGCCACAGCAAGTGGCAGGATCCCAAGGAGGTGAGGCAGAGGCCCATGGATCAGGGATTCAGCACTATGCAAGAGCTTAGCAAATGAAGGCAGGTGAACAGCAAGACCTGCTTGGGGCAGGATACATGGGACACAGAAGCTGGTAACACAGGACCTGCCAGGACATGCCCTAGGCCTTTGCAAAGGAGGAGCCACCCTGGAGCAACAACAAATGAGCCCCAGAGAAAATGGCCAGTCAATCAAACCAGAGTCCTGCTGGGTGGGATAATTGCCAAAGGGCCAAGTACCATTAGGATGTCAGTCTGTGAGCCAAAGACATGGGGAGCTTTCCCCTCACCATGCCTGCTCAGTGCAAGCACCAAGGGCAGTAGCAGTCCCTGCACATACGGAGCTCCTCTGTGACCCAGGGGTGCAATGGGATAGGGAGGACATGAGGGAAGTATGTGAAGGACCATGCTGCTCTGTCTCGGGGAGCTCTGGGGGGTATGATACCTGTGCACTGCCCTTTTCAGGGCAGTGGAAGGATACCCCTGTTCTCCAACTCCAGCCTCTCTAGCACAGGGGCAGGCTTGTGCATTCGTACAGCTCTGGAGCAGCCAGGTTCTCCATTTACCACTTCCCGCTGTATTATCCTTTTGTATTCTGCCCATATTAAGATTTATTGACCCAGCAGCACTGCGTCTACCTACCGGGGCCATCAATCTCCCTGGCTGACAATAACTCGCACTTAATACATGCATATGAAACCCGTAACGACTGTCACTCTGTGTATTAAGTGGGTTGAATTAGAGATTTGAAAAATGAGAGAAAGCAGCTGAGACTGAGACACCAGCAAGGAGAAGCCGGCGGACTGCGCCTGATGGGGAGCAGATGGGGCACAGGAGTTATTGATGGGGTCGTTAGGAGGAATCCATCACCCACCTAGGCTCCTCATGTGGCCCATTCCCAGTATCCAGCTTGGATAAATTGGGTGTGCACACAGCACTGGCTGCCTGGCTCTGTTAGGAAGGGAAATTGGCTCCCTCGTTCTGGGCTCTGGCTCCCAACAGTTGCAAAGCCCCTGCAGCTCGGGGCAGCAGAGGGCACTGCAAGCCTGGCAGTCCCTTATCTCTAGGTTCAAGGTCAGGGCTCCTTGTTGCCTTGGCAACAGTTGGTTGGCATCCAAGGCAACCAAACAGGCCATTTCCCCACAATTCTGGTAACCTGCAATGGCAGCATCAACTTTTGCAGGTGGGGGAAAAACAACCTTAGAGCGTAGGCCCTATCAGGCAAACAAGAGATTTTGGCTTTTACTGTCGGACAAGCGTGTTTTAATTGCACCCTGCCTAGATTTACTAGTACTGAGCAGAGCCAGGAAATAGGCTTTTATAACAATTTAAACTACTTGTTCACCTTATAGGTTCCTAATTAACTGTATTGACTTGGGAAAGAGACATGGGCATCACTGCAGACAGCACAGGGGAAACCTTTGCTCAGTGTGCAGCAGTAGTCAACAGAGCCAGCAAGCCACCCTGATGCAAGAGGAATGGTATGGAGCGTATCCTGGAGCTTTCCCATAAATCAAAAGTGCAGCCTCATCTGTGCACGGTGCGCAGCACTGGTCAGCTTGTCTCTAAAGGAGTGCTACAGATTGAGAGTGGGTTTGGAGAAGGGGCTGGAAATACTTCCACGTGATGAGAGATTGAAGAGGTTGGTATTGGTGTCTTGGGGAGGAGAGGAGCACAGAGGTGGGGGCCATGATGAAAGTTTAAAATAATAATTCATCTAGAGAAGGAGGATTGGGAACTTCTGTTCTCCGTGTCTAGTAACAGAAGAGCAAGGGATCATCCAATGATATGAAAAGATGAGACATTCAAAGCTGATGAGAGGATATTAATTCATATGAGAGGTGCTTCTTGAGGCTACTGAGACCATAATGTTTTGGAGTTTCTTTATTTGCATTCCGGCTTTTCATAAGTATTGGGGTGCACGCACTTCACAGTTTCAGGCTTTTCTTGGTAACCCAGAAGGCTAGAAATGTACTTTTTTCCCAGTGAAAGCTGAGAGTCTCACAACTGATTTGAACCACTGGAGCTTTATGGAAAACTCCAAATGCAGGAAACTTCCAATAAAATCAGCAGCATTGGCAACACTGCAGATTGATCACAAAGTTTGGATTTTATTGGCATTCAAGTCCGTCAGACAACTGACAAACAGTTAGGAGAAAATCTCTTTCGTTAAAGATTCAGTGCCTCCCAGCCCTTCAGTCGGGGCTGAGGCTGCTC
Organism: Alligator sinensis; assembly: GCF_000455745.1. Lineage (NCBI taxonomy): Eukaryota > Metazoa > Chordata > Crocodylia > Alligatoridae > Alligator > Alligator sinensis. The sequence goes on from NW_005842465.1 coordinate 775,236, forward strand.
AGAAGCCCTAGCTCTGAAATCTCCTGCAAGCACTCCAGCAAAACGGTCTTGAGGTTGTAAATTTTTAAAGCTACATGGGATTATCTTGGTGACCTGGCGACAGACATTCTGTATAGCACAGGCTAGGGAAAGTGGTCTAAAGCAGGGGTTGTCAACTGGGGATATGTGTATTCCTGGGGGTACGTACAGGCAGATGGGGATGGAGCGCCACCATGCATGATCCCGCGTTACCGTGCAGGCACCGCCCGCCCGGCCAGATGCGGGGGGCAGGAGAAGTTCATATGCAGCAGCTGCCACTGCTCTGCATCCAGGGTACACTGTTCCACGTCTGCTGCCGGGGGTACACTGACCCCAAAAATGTTGAAAACCCCTGGTCTAAAGAACTGCTATCCTTTGCAGAGTGTTTTCATCATGATCTTCAGCTAGAGAGGGAAGGAGTTTCCCCAGTCCCCAACTCCCTCAAAGCATCCTGCACGTTCAGGAGCAGGCTTTCTATATATCACAAATAAGAGCCCAGCCCTATTTTTTGTCCTTTGCAAACACTGTAGGAGTTAATGGCAAAATGCTTTTTTTCGTTCTAAGCTGGAAGTGCAGGAAGTGCCTGGGTAGAAGCTGAAGTAGTTGTTAATGAAACAGAAAGTGTTCGGCTCTTGACTTCATATTTCATGTATTCAGGTTCCTAACTCTCACCGGACTCAAGTTTGGCCTTTGAGGGCAGGCCCCCAGTTCCAGTCCTACCTAGTTACAATAGAAACCATTGCTAGTGGATGGCTGTTTGGTGGCCTATATGCAGCAAGTTTGGTGGGTCTCAGCCCTGTGGCCCATGATCAGGAATGGCACCTGTATATAACAGTGACCACCCTGGGCTGGGCTGGGCTGGTTGGGTGAGTGAAATGCAGGACCTGAATTCCCTTCACACTACTTGCAGTAGTTTCTCTGGATCAGCAAAGAGACACTGGGGATACAAAGAAGCCACGGCTTTTGCTGCTTTATGGACCTCAGTTCATTTGGCTTGAAAATATAATGAAGAGCACAGGGCATGCCAGCTGGGTGCCCAAGCTCCCTCTGGCGCAGTATCCTGCCTCTGACATTGGCCAGCATCAGATGGCACTGCGGGAGGAGTCCCACAGTAGCAGATGGAGATAAGCTGCCCTACAGCATCCAGTCTCAGCCTGACAGAGATCAGCTTCTGCCCTGGAGCATGAGTTTGCTGTCCTTCCTAGAAGTGGCTCCCAGCAACTCTGAGCACTTGGGCTCACCCCAGCTCCCTGTAAGCATCTGATCCCTTTTGGACTCTTATTAGACAAGCCGTGCCCTGAATTTTCACTGCAAATGACAAGTAGGATTACCATCCCCGCCACTTCCAGCACTTGCCTCTGCATCACAAAGCAGTGGAAACAAGTGCCCCGACCGGTGGAATTGATTTCCTTTACAGATCAGTCCCAGTTCTTTCCAGATAGTCCCATAGGCAGTGGCTTGGCCTGTTCTCAGCTGCAGCCACTCCCATGAACATGGATGTCCATGTTGGCCCCTCTGAGCTAATAACCCCCTTGAGTCCCATCAGGCTTGCCCATTCCATCCTGCTCCATTTGCCTAATGGCCGGCCAGGCATGCCCGCACCATCACTCTGCACCCTCTTGGGGGGCTCTGAATGAAAACAAACACAGAGATCTTTAAGCATCAGTGCTAATGAGGAAGCTGCGTTGTTAGGCCCCCAAGCTGCCTGCATCCTGTCCTCCACAGTCCAGCTTTAGTGCTTGCTGCCTATCGCACCATATGGGCACCCTTCGGAGAAAGACACAATTGACAAGCGGAGATGACTGCTAAGCACCAGCTCTGGCAATGCAGTTAAGCAACGGGGAAAGAAAAGAAGCCTTCGTGAAGCCGTGGTGGCCAGATGGGAGAGCAATCTCATTAGCACACTGCACTCTCCCCATCCGCTCCTTGTCTCTTTTATACGGCTGGCATTAGGCTGTTTGAAACAACGAGATTTGTAGGCTGGCATTTTCCAAGGAAGCTAAAGGAGTGAGAGCCTCAGTGGCCATGAAAATCTAGATGAGCTCAGGAGCCTAGTGCTCTTAGTCTCCTATGGAAAGCTTAGCCGTAAAGCCCCAAATGTGATCTGCTGTAACAAGGAAAGGTCTTGGGTGCTTTGCAAATGGGGGAATGAGGAACTCCAAGCCAGCTTGCTGTCCCCAGGGAGTCCTGCTAGAAATGGAGCTGGGGAAGAAGTGGGGTGGGGCATGCCTACCTTGAGCAGGCAGGAAGTTGGGCATGTTGGTGCATTCAGAGGAGGACACCTCTGGCAGCTCTGTCACTTTTGTATAACACCAGTTGCCACTTCTGAGTTTCCCAGACCACAGGGCCCCAGGCTTGATGCTGTTGATTGCTGAAAGCCATGTCAGTGTATGGGAGTTGTGCAAGGCTGTTAACCAGGCGTTAGCAAGCTGAGGAAGGTGAATGCAATGGCATCCCCTGCAGCCCTGCCCAGTAGTATTAAAGGCCACCAGCTACATCCCTTGTGGAAGGCACGTTCCTCAGGGCTGCAGTTACACAGCTGGCAAGTGCTTTGTGTCCATATGGAGGATGCCCCACACCAGAGGAAAGGCTGCATATTGAGCCTCCGTCCCTTCCCACATACATTAGCCAGGGGTCTCGTTTCCAGTGATGACATGTAAAGTGCCATCCTTAGCATCTGAGTGAGTACCCACTTGTTGCCCTTCTCACTTTTCAGCCCTCTTGTTGCAGGCTCTCTGCAGACTCAGTTCTGGCATACGCTACATTCATTCTCCCAATGGCTGGGTACTGCTGCCCACCCCGGAAAGCCTGTGGTCCTGCAGTGTCTCAATTCAGACCTGCGAGTAACATACGCTCGCTCAGCGCATGTGCTCATGTCTCCCTCCAGTGGCACCCCGCAAAACTAGAACAGCCTGTTTCCTATTCGGAGCTAAGGAATTAAATTCCTTAGTTCCAGGAGCCAGAGGCCTCAGGATCAGTCCCTCCTGTTGGTCATGAGTATTCGGCTCTAGGCAGAGATGGGGAAAGCTCTGCTGCCTCTTTGCCTGCTACGTATCTGTGGATCCATTGCATCTCAGAAAGGCAGGAGCCTGTTCCTGGGCTGGGAAGCTGGAAAGGCTGACGTGGCATGCTGTGCTGTGATGGATGTCTTGTTGCATCTCTGTTCAGATTGCCAGTGAACCGTGCAGTGCAGTGACAGCCCAGAAGAGAGAGGGGGGAAAAAATCCCAAGTTAAAAAATGAGCCCTGTCTGGTGTTTTACAAACGATGCCTCACTGTCAGACAGTGCCAAGCACAGCCAGCGCTGGGGCCTGGGCCTGTCACTGCCCTGCAGACTTGGGGATGCCAGCGATCACACGAGCGGCATGCTCCCATGTCCCCTGAGAAGAGGGTGCAGGGGAGGGTCGGTTCACATGCGAGGCTAGAGCAGGATTGCTGGAACTGACAAGTTAAGAACAACGGATAAAATCATTCAGGTGATTGTGGCAGCAGCACCTTCAGGAAAATGGGGAGAATGAAAAAGCTGAGCTAGCAGATGCATTGGAAATATCACAGCAATAGGTACCCAGAAGGTGGAGGAGGCAAGTCTGGACTCCTGGGTTCTCTTCCTCATCATTTTCCAGGAGCAGACACTTGAGAGTCCAGGATCCTGGCTCTGCCCCTGACTTGCTGTATGATGTTGGAGAAGCCACTTAATTTCTCTGTGCCTCAGTTTCCTTATTTGTGGAATAAGGGTCATAAACCTGATCTGCCTCCTCGAGCACAGAATGGCCTTAACTGACCCTTGGAGGTGCAGTGGTTGGTGCTGAGTACCTCTCTGGATCTTGCCCAAAGACCCTCAGATCTAAGCTATGATGACAGCACAAATATTAGTACTCTGAAGCCATGCGGGGCCATATTCCTTTCCAATTGTTAGGCGCATAAGAGAATGTATGGGCCTATGTGCAATTCTATCCCACCTGCTTGAGTCCCTGAAAAATAATTACTGCAAAAGGCAGCTGAGTTCTTCTCCTCCTCCTCACTGCTCAGAAGCACAATATGGATCAACTTTTCTCCTTCAGGCCAAAAAAAAGACCGTAGTACAGTGGTTTGCCTGCAGAACATGCTACAGAGTGTATTATATGGTGGGGGCTGACCTGGCAGGTCTACCTGCACCACATAGGACCCGTGGGGCAGCCAGTGCTGGGATCTTCACTGCATGGTATCTCCACAAAGAGAGAGACCATGCTCCCATTTGCACTGGCTCAACCCATTGATTTTGCCTGTTCACTTCAGTGTAACAGAGCAGAGCCTGTATAAGTGCTGCGGCAAGTACCTTAAACACAAAGCTCCAAGGCACCAGCAGTGAAAGCAGAGGGAAGCATAAGGTGTTGACAGTCACATGCAGGGAGAGTGGTGGGGGGAAAGGTCACTTGCATTCAGATTAGATACAATTTCCTAGGAGCTTCTCAAAGGCAGTCTAGTGACATCAAAAGTCCCTTTATTCTCATGTTCACTCCAGAAAAAAGCTTGACATCATTGCCCCTGTTTGTTATCTATATTCCTGTAAGGGACCCTTTCATAGGGACCATCCAAGCACATAAGGGGGCAAAAGCCCACAGCAACCTGAAAGCCAGCAGACAGCAAGAGCGGCAGCCTTGAGAAGAGTTCGGTGGCATTTGGCAGCCAGCAGCCATGGCAGCATTCAGCTGCAGGAGGCTTCACTCATATCACACCACAGGCAGGTGATGGAGACAGCAGTGGGCGGGTCCTGGTGCCAGCCCATCTCAGACCTCAGCTGGGTCATTGTGGTCCACCTCTGGCAAATATTGCTGACTGTTGCCCTAGAAGCTACCAGGTTAGCGTCAGAGGTCCAAACTGATTTAAGAAGTGCTCTGTGCTTGGTTTCTGTGCATTTATTTGAGTGTGGGTATGAAAGGAAAGAGCCTAGAGAAACTAGGCAATCTGGACACCTAATTGCAATGGGTTCATTAGAAAATTCTAGCTGCAGTAGCTCAGATAGGGAATCTGGGAACAATGGTCTCCACTGTTGATGGGTGGGTGTGGTGTTCATGTGTGCTGGTTGGTGCCCCCTCACCCTAGGTTCAGTTGGCCATGTCTTCTCTGTCTCCTTCCTTTCTGTATATGGTCAGGCCTGTGGTTTTAGGACTTAGGTAGTAAATGCTCTGCTTGTCCTGACAGACTGCCTGCATCCTTGTCTAGAATAATGACCCTTGTGCTTCAAGGACTAAAGCTGGTCACTGTTCTATCAGCCCTGGCAAGGCCAAGGTCTCCAGGTTGAACTGGAGCTGGACAGAAACCAGATACAGAGTCTGGCGATTTAAAAAAAAAAAAAAAAAAAGATTTAAAATTTGTTTTTGTTAAGTTTGAAAAAGGCTGCTGAGCGTGCGTGTTCATGGGTGTAACAGTGTGCATGTTTGTTGGATGGTATCACAGCTACATATTGGCGTGACCAAGGCCTTCTATTGCTGTTGAGTTAGTTGGCAGGGGCCATGCTTTCAGAGCTGGAGTAAGCCTCTCCCTGAAGTTCTTACTGGCCACTAATTTCTATCAGTAGTATACAGCTTAATTAGGTGAACTCAGAGGAGTAGTGCCATCCTCTGAAGCATCTGGCTTTGGACTCTCCCAAGCCATTGGATGCTGGACTCGGTAAATCCCTGGCATGGTCCTGAGTGTATCTGCAGGCTTGCCAAGCCCATGAAACTGAGAGAAGAGCAGTAAAAACCCAGCTGCACATGGTATGTTGCCTTTCAAAAGTAAGGGCTGGCCAGAGCCTTTGTAATCCAACCTGTGCCTGAAACTAAGAGGAGAGAGCAGGCATCAGAAACACCTTTCTCAGGTCAAGGTGCCTCTTTAGAGCAATCAGTTAATAATTCTTATAGCACGACAGTTTCCATTTCTAGCTGCCAATCAAGCTGCAATATTTATTGAGCAAATGGCTAATGACAAACCCTAAGAAAGGCATGAAGGGAAGGGAGGCATGACCTTACAAAGGGGAAAGGTCAGGTGGGAGCCAGGGGTCATTATTACCAAGTTGCCCGCGTGATCCCACATCCTGTTGCATGACACATCACTGATGGATGACCCTGGCCTAAGAAATAGGACAGCTACAGTCAGCTGTATTGGAAATCTATGCATAGTTATATGTTTGACTGTGCACAAGCCTGTGTTAATAACAGGAGAGTTCTGGTTAATGGCCCTTGGAGTCCACCAGTCTACCTGTGCCTTCCCTAGCTGCGGTGTCCTCTGTGCTGGGGTGTCCTCTGTGCTGATCTCAGAGCTTGCTGTGGGCTTTGGGTAATGCCAAAGGCTTTGCCAGCTTCAGTGTCCACGGAAACATCAATGGCCTTAGGGTTAAAGGAGGACTGAAGCTGGCACATCTATGAAAAGCTGCCTGTTGCTAAGTCCATAGGTCCACCTGCCTTTGCATTCAGCTCTGCTTTTGATTGTCATCTCTGCTTTTGGTTGAGAGATTGGGTCCTCACCTACGTCATCCTGTGAGACCCCTACGGGAGCCATTTGCTTGGTAAGCATGGGTGATATACATCCACTGATCGCAGAGCCTGCTGTGAGCTTCAGGCAATGCCAAAGGCTTTGCCAGCTTCAGTGTCCACGGAAACATCAATGGCCTTGGGGTTAAAGGAAAAGTGAAGCTGGCACACCTTGAAAAACCAGTCTTTCCATCAGGTAGCCAGCAGTCGTTTTTTCTCTCTCCAGCATGGCAGTGAGAGAAGCAACCCCCTTTTGGATAGTGCTTAGCTGCTATTAAGTTCTCAAGCTCAAGAGGATAAGTGCAGCATAATTGTGGGAAGGACCGTGATGCTGAGGTAATAAGTCATCATAGCTAATTGGAGGAAAAGCTGGAGGCATTATCGTGTATGTGGCATCAGACACTGTTTCCAGTGCCTTTTAAGTTCCAGCTGTAGCCACTGGTGCTGTTTTGTCTGGATGTGCCCGGTCAATCCCTGGTGTAAACCCAGACAGTGGCCAGCAAGTTACCATGGCACTGGGTACCAGGCCTTACCTTCCCCAACTTGTGTTATCAAGTAAGTCTGCTCAGTTGTGGAGATTTGTGACTGGGCAGTGCTCATTCCCATCACACAGGTGTATAGGATGATACATGATGGGGTCACTTGATCCCAGCTGACTTTCCACCTATTGGGGGGGTGGGGGGGCGTTGTTGGACCCGATGATCTCATGAGGTCCCTTCCAGCCCCTAATGCCTATGAAATCAATGAAATGATGCCGGGAGGGGGGGCTCTTTCTGGTCAGGGGTTTATAATCACCGTATTGGAGGGTCTGTTAGGTATTTTCCAATGGCAGAGGAGGTGTTATTATCATTCTTATTTATAGATGAGGAAACCGAGCCACAGAGAGGGGTATTGATTGCCCAGAGTCTAGCTGCATGGGTGTTTCCAGACCAGCTCGTAGCCTGATGTCCCCTTATGTGGTGAGGCAATAGCAGGGCTGGCAACTGCAAACAGGCCAGACAGCAAGGCTGCTGAGGAGGCCTGGATGTCATGGGGCTTACAGCAGCCTGCCAGAGTCAGGTGCAAGTGCTCATAATCAGTGCAGCACAGCAAAGACCTGGCCAGGGCCCCCTATCAGCTGTGTCCCCATTCAGACATGGCAGCTGCTAAAATTGCAGGAGAGAATTTGGAGTGGGAAGTCCTGATATCAGTTGTGCACTTTACTCACTAGAACACAGTGGGTGCGTCTACACAAGCCACTAAGTGCTCAGAAGACTCATTCTACTGCACAATAATGCATCATGGCAAAAGCCGTTCAGTGCACCAATGCACAGTACAATTGTTGTACTGCACATTAGTATCCAAAAAACCATGCCCTGGTGCTACTGCACAATAGCACTGGTTTTTGCGCATTCAGTTAGTTCCTGTTATTACAGGTACTAAACTTAGTGCGCAATAACCACAGCACGTTAATGAATGTGTAGACACGCCCACTATCTCCAAAATCAAGGTGTGGCAAGCTCAGTGCCTGGGAAAGGCTGGGAGTATGAGGAGTCCTTTGAGATGCTCTGCCATGGGGGATATTTGTGTACTAGACAGCAGTGGGAGGGAAGCCTCTTAACCTAGACAGCATCTGCTAGAGCTAGAATTCAAAGGCAAGGAGGGGTTATCCAGGCTGGGCAAAAATGCCATCCTCCAAAAAGGCCCCTTTTCTAGATAGACTGTCTAAGCCGCTATTCTGTACAGAAATTGTCCTGATTAAAAAGAACCTGCCAGAGTTTATTGTATAAATTCCTTTTGTACTGCAAGCTACCTTCTTGCAGGCTGTAATAGAATAGACGTGTGCTGTTGTTGGGAAGGTTAATCTCTTAAGCCTGTGTTGCAGAGTAGTTTTATCCTGTATTTTAATGCTAAAAATTGGATAAATGGTGAAAGGAACACGAACACTTGCAGGGACCGCTAGGCATGTTGCCATCCCAGCGCAACGGCTGAGTCCCGTTTGCTAAGGATTCCTGGGCTGAAATCCTCCTTGTGTGCAGTCTCACAGGTGACACGTATCTGAGGAGTCCTGGGATGTTGCCTGCATCCACATCCCGTCCCAATCCAGTAGCTGATTTCCCATTAACTCTGTGTGGGGAGCAGCAGAGTCATTAGGTCCTGAAGAGGGAGGGCCCATTGTGCAAAACACCCAAAAGCTGAGGACACATGTTATGTGCAGGTTTATCATACACCCATGCCTGCAATACCCAAAGGCTCGTTGCCTCTGCCATGGTAGTTGAAGGCCTTGGCATTGCCTGCTGCCCATGGTAGTTGAAAGCCTCATGTTCCCAGTGTTAATGTCCAGGGTGATCCATGGGCAGTGACCCAAGCACTCCTCAGGTTTCTGAATCAGGCACTAGAGCCAAGAGACCTTCTGGCATCATGCAGCCTGTCCTCTCCTCACTGCCAGCTTGGCAAGTGACAGCTAAGCAGCTGCCCTGATCCCATCTGCCCTACTGGGTACTACCACGCCAGCAACACAGCTCCTCTCCCTACTCCCCACCCATGTAGCTCATGAAACTCTTCTGTCTTCCTCGTCTTCACCCAGGTGCACAGCAGGAGCCCTGTTATTATAGCTGCATTTTAATTGGCACCTCTCTAAATCAGTGGCTGGCAAAGGCAGATTCCAAGTGTCTGGACAATGGGGCTCCCAAGGGCTGCCACACCTCTGCCGACTCCTCCATGGAGATAGATTTCATTCCTTGTAATTAAAACAAATATCTGAGAAGCCACGCAAGGCTGCGGACTGGATTCACACTCCCAATTACAGCCCAACCGCCCCTGGCTGTGACTTTCATCACTGCTCTGCTTGGAGGGGTTATTTTTGTTCCCCTTCCCATTCTCATTAGTGTCGCTGTTACTAGGCAGATTCCTTGCCTGATTTTCTTTTCAGCCTTCAGGATGTGGGAGGAGGGACTGCCCGTTTCCATAGAGATAAGGTTGGCTTTAATCAGTATTTCTTTCCTGGGAGAATTGATTACGAAAGGTGTCACTAAATAAGTCAGTAAATTGGATTTTTTTTCTCCTTTCCATCGGATTATATTAACAGCGTCTTTGACGCCGAGTTGCTATTCAAGATCCGAGGGAAATTACCTCTCACTTCTTGCAGATGTTGGACTAAAGAACTTAACCAGAAGAATTAGCATCGAAATTGCCTGCAGCTTAATCCTTGTCCAAACGGTCCTTTTTATTGCAAGCCAGGAGTGATTGGGAAATCTCACCCCTTCTCTATTCAGCGCTGGGCGCCGCAGAGCAGATAGCGCTGAAGGCTTTGAAATCAGTTCCCTTTTCCAAGGGTCAGGGGAGGTGCTCACCAGCAGCAGGTCCAACACCAGCCTTATTTACCTCCCTGCTATCAAAAGACTGCATCTCACTTGAGACACCCCAAGGTGGCTGGCAGAGCCCAGCTCAGTGGAGCTTGCTGAGAGGCAAATGAATGGCAGGTGAGCTGAAGTGGTGGCTGAATGGCTCATTGCTGTTTCAAGCTCCAGGCTCCAGAAATAATCAGGGGGTGGCCTGGTTGGACTGAGACCAGTCCTGCCTCACCTGCCAGGACCAGCTGGCCCTGGGGCAAGGCTCAGCTGACTCCCTATCACAATGGCTTGGGAAGTGCCTAGGTATGCTGCTGAACTGGGGCAGCTCCAGCTCAATGAGGAGGTGAGAGAGCAGTAGCAAGGGGCAGTGTCAGCAGCCGTGGCCCCTAAGCAAAAAGGACCCGAGACCGCACTGCATGGCTGGTGCTAGAGCAGAGCAGCATGTTCAATACCACCCCCGACCCCCAGCAAACCCTCTGGAAATACCGCTCTT
>NW_005842465.1:785599-805313 GCF_000455745.1 Alligator sinensis
GCAAATAGGAAAATGCCTCCACGCGCTCTTAGGAGGTGTTCCCACTCCATGACACTGGGTGCAGCAGGCTTGTTAGCCTTGGACAAGGGTGACTTAGGTGGCTGTAAAGTGGCCCACAGGCAGCCCCACTTCTCAGCTCTCAGCTAGACTGCTTCTTGCCCTGCTCCCTCCCTGCTGCAGACTCCCTTCTCTGTGCAACGCGCAGCCACACCTAAACACCCCTTATGCCTTGGCCTGTTGCTGAGTGGGGTGGGAGCAGTATGCACCGCAAATCCTCTGCTCCCAGCCAGAGAACCACTTAGTTTCCAAAAGATGGCTGGCACTGCCCTGTCTAGCAGTGTCCATCCTTCCCACCTGTCCCAGGCAGGAAGGGCCCTGGTTTCTCACTTTGTGCAGCAATTGGAGACAAAAATGCCTGAGCCAGACACCTCCTTACAATGCTAGGTGAGGGCCCCGTACTCCTCTTCAGCACTGTTATTAGCCTTGTTTCCTTTCGTCCTCTCCCGTGACAATATTATCATTGCTCAGAGCAGACAAACCAGGCCCTTGGTGCACTTGATAAATGAGGCTGCCCCTCACTGTTGCTCACAGGATAAATTTCCCCTCTGTGTCCTTGTGCTGTGTCCCCTGCAGTTTCCTCCTGAGGCATTGCCACATCTGCCAGCCCTGCTCGGTGCCCTCCTGCCCAGGCTCTCCCATGCCAGGGGCAGGCTGGAGCTTGGGCTGCCTGACTAGTGGATTTTACAGATTGGCAGCTGAAACAGAAACCAGACAAAAATATCATCAGTTGGAAAGAGCCTCTAATAAAGAACTACCCATCCTTTTCCCACTGAAATGAACAACCAAAGCTTTTTCGTTTCTGGGGGACTGAAACTCACCATTCAACCCAAGATGACACATTTCATTGTGGGGGCACTTGTAATAGCAGTACAGAAAATGGAGGGGAGAGGAGCAAGTGGGGGATGCTCCTACCCAGTACCTCAGTGGTCATCACACTCACCCAAGGGTGTAGGAAACCCTTCCCTAGGTGAGGGGATTTGCACCACACCTCCATCCTCCCAGAAAAGTGCTCTAATCATTGGGCTTAAATAGGAACCTAGCCTTCACCACCACCATCACCTCCTCCTCTTCCTCCTGCAGTTATAGGAAACTAGCCCTGATTTTTTTTTTTTTTTTTTTTTTTTTACAGCTGCAACTGTTCAGTGAATTTGACCTGAATTCACAAATAGTTTCAGGACAATTGAAACCACATTTTTCTATGAATAAACTATTTGCTGGAAAAAAATTACCCAGCTGCATTTGTAATAAGCCCCTGCTGCCCTGATGATGGTTCAGCTCCATGGCTGGGAGCAAGGCTGGACACGATGGGCATGTCTAGACGAGTGTGCACATGCATTTCTCCAGGGACAAATAGCAGCAGCATATATTTGTGCTGCTGCTAGTTGTCCCTGGGGAACGCCCTTTCAGGCGTGCTCTGGCATGGGACAAATTGCCCCAGGTAGGGTAGAGGCGGCTGGGGGCAGTACCTGGACTGTCCCCAGCAGCTTTACCTGGGGGCCTGGGAACCTCCTGGGGCTCCAGCAGTGGTGATCTGGGTGTGCGGAGCCTGGCTGTCAGCTGAAGAATGGCTCTGGCCAGCCAGGCTCTGGTTTCAGGTAGTGAATGCTGCCACCATGTGCACCACCCCACTTTTTTTCAGAGAACTTTTTTTTTGATACTGGGATTGGAATTTCCTGGTATCTAAATCTGGCTCCGTGATGCAAATATAAAATGTGGAGAACCAAATCATGTGTGTGGGGTGCATTTTGTGGTGCCTCAAAGGTGTTTGAGGCAATGCAAAGCGCATGTGCATGCTCATGTGGACATGCCCCATAGGGCCAGAGTTTAGGACCCAGTGGTCCTTTTTAGGAGGGTTACTGAAGTAGGCAGCTCAGGCCAGTTGGAACCCCAGAGCTCCAGAGCCTGTGAAGTACGTGGCCCCCTTGCACCCCTGGGGCATAGTTTCTCACTGCCTTGCTAACCATTTTGTCCCCTTTCTACCCCATCTTCTTCTAAGCTGAGACTTGCTGACAGACAGACCCACCTGTAGAACTGATGGTGGTTTCTGTTTCTGTGAGTCAATCTTGTTTCTACCTGCTCCCAGATGTAACCAGCCTCCGATACCCCTAGCAGCCCTGTGCCTGGCACTGCAGCCGTAGCCCACAGAGAAGGTGTTATTATCTGGGAAATAAATGGCAACCAGTAGTCATTTGTTTCCATACTCTTGAAAGAGCTCCATCTTAATTTGATGACGAACGCTGGGGCTTGCCTAGCCAGGGAGAAGGATTTTTCTCTTCCCTCTCTCCCAGACCGTGGCATGGCATACCCATGGAAGACCAGTGATGGGAACTCGCAGCCTACTAACAGCACCCCAGATATGTGTGAGGCTTATTGAGCAGGGGCTTTATGTCAAACAACCTGCCATGGAGGAGGTGGCCAAACCTCCTGGCCTGTGCGTTGTGTAATCTGAGCACCGGGATGGGCCAGGAGAGAAGTGTGGCCATTGCACATGTAGGTGCCACTCTGAGGGCACCAGCTCAGAAGTCTCTCCCATTGCTCTGTTCAACTCACAGGCAGGAGGAATCTTTTTTTTTCAGGCAGCAGTTAAAGTCACAGAGCCAGCATAACCCAATGATAGGTATAGGATATACATCCCACCTCTGGTCCCCATCCACTGATGAGAAGCAGGTGCATCCTCTAGTTACAGACCCTGACTCAGGCTGTAGCAGCTCAGGTGCTCTGCTTTGGTGGTGCCCAGTTCAATCCTTATATCAGCAAATTGGACCTCTGTCTGGGCTAGCCAGTGCTGGGAGCAGTGCAGAGCCAGTATGGGACCTAAGGGTGCTTGTGTGCTGAGCACTGTAATCAGCTTCAGTTGCTCATAATGTGTTGTTATGAGGAGAACAGCAGCTGTGGATAACAGGGGTGCCAGTGGTCAGGTGGGTTCAGCCTATGGCACTGTGCACAGGGGATGCCCAAACCTTAGGTTGCAGCTTGAGATCTGACACTAGCCAGACAGGCTGCTGAGGATGGCGTTAATGCAGTGCAGAGCCAAGCAGGAAGAGCCTGTGCTTCTAGGTGCAGGACTCCGCCTAAGAAGAAAGGACTCCGAAGTGGGGTTGTGCCCAGCTATGGAGAAGAGAGAGGAGCCTGTGGGTTATGCTCCTGTTTTAACCACAACTCCTCAATTAGCTTCACACCTGGAGTTTCAGCAGAGACATGCAGGGGGCTGGATTGGACTAAGGGACTGAGATACCCAGCTGATCTCCAAGATGCTCCTCGCAGGACCTCGCTGGGAACAGCGGTGGTAGGTTGGTCCTGCCACTAGCCATGGAGCTTGTGTTCTGGGGGTTAACCAATGAGTTGATCTCTGAGACTGTCTCTCTGGGATGTTTCCTGGAGCAGGATAGAACTGGGACCAGACTAAGATTAGGCCAGTTGCTGGAGCAGGCAGTTCTTGCTGTGTTGATCTGCCATTTCCCCGCTGGGGTGAAGAAGTTCTCTGCTCGTTCTTCTGTGGGTCAGAATGACATTAAGTCATGGACCTCAGGGCTATTGCTGGGTGCAGAGCCCCATGAGCTGTGGAGAGTGAACGGAGCCATCAGCCTGTAGGCAGACATGAGTGGGAGATGGGAATGTGCTTTGGGAAATGGTGGGAAATAATGAGGAGGAGGTGAGGCACAGTCATAGGAGCTGAGGAGGCTGTATCTGGCTGTGATGGCAGGTGGCTGCAGGCTCAGGGTGGTTAGTGAGGCCTAAGGCACACTGGAGGTGGAGGATTTCCTTGCTGTCGAGTGAAATGGGATAAAATTATCTTGGGTGTAGGGTGTAGGTCTTGGAAAAAAAAATTCCAACTATTTAAGTTGGTCTAATAAAAGATATCAGATTCACCCAAAGAACCCTGTCTGCATACAATGATCTTTGTATTTCATGGAAAAAATCAATGCATTTTCAGGTTTGTTTATTCCCCCCCCCCAACATTTCCTGTAATTTTTTTCAGTTTTTTTTTTTGGGGGGGGGGAGGGGGGTGTTTAGTGCAAAACCAAACTCTGGAACCCCTGCTCTGATACCCCCACTCCTCTCCACACCTGCTTCCTTTCTTTGCCCCAAAACATAAAAAAGGGGTGCAGAGAAGGAGAAATGATGTGAACAGAGCAAACATTTCCTGTGAACATTGTGCTTGGCAAGGCCCTCATCACAGGAAATGCTTTGGAAGAGAGCCTGTTTCCTGCTCTCCTGTTGGGGCAGGTACCTAGGAGCCAGCAGGAAACCCTTGCACAGGTTACCCATGTACTCCCCCTGGAGCCACATCCTCTTACCAGTCTGGGGAAGCCAAGCTCTGCTCTGCCCAGGAGCATCCCCATCCCCAAGGCTGTACATGAGATTAGGAAAGGGGTTAAGAATGAAGGGCATTTTTACACATGCTCTAGGAGGTGTGGGAGGGGAGGGGGGTGCTTTAATTAGTGAGCCGTGCTAATTACAAGCACCTAAGAGTCACGTGTATCAGCATCCCCGTCACTGAAAAATGGTGGTGGGGTACTTTGACCTAAAGCTCATTGAACATGGGCCTCTTTACATTCATTTCAGCTGGGGTCTGTCTCCTTCCACTGGGGGCTGCTCCATTCCCCACACACAGCAGCTGGGTGTCTCGCTGTTCTCTGAGCCGTGGCCAGCCTGTGGGTCCTAGGGTGAGGTCTACGTGTGGTTTCTGTGATCCTCTTACCTGCCTGCCGTACTTCGCAGGAGAGTCACACATTGTGCACTCCCTGTCTGTCTTCCTTTTATGCAGATGCATGTGCGCACGGATGCACACACACACACACACACACACACACACACACACATGTGTGTGTGTGCGCTTGCCCCTCCCCCCCCATTTAACTTTTGTTCTTTCTTGCTATCGGTTTCCTTAATCGCAAACCGAGATTACTGTAAAAGTTGCCAGCTTGCTTCAGGGTATTTTTACTCCATAGTAACTCCACTGATTTCAACAGCGTTCTTCCTCATTTGTTTTGCTGTGAGTAAAAACTGGATCAGGCCCTGCAAATATTTGGTTGCTTATGAAAGTCAAGCCATAAGAAGGAATGATTCCTCTAAAGCCCCACAGTGGTGCAGGGAAGGTGACGTTCTGAACTGCACTAGTATCCTTAGCATAGCCTATGCACAGCCCTGTCTCTAACCTCCTTTAACCACCCAAACATAGTTTGTTTCTTAGGGTATCTATCTAGTGATGGCTTCTATTAGCATAATACCCGAGTGCCTCAGAAGTTTTAACTTACTGCCTACCAGCACCCAACACCAGTATATCTCAATGCACTACACTCAAAAGTCACTCAGTGCAAGGCATTCTTGTGGTGAAGAGCTCTAAATGAGCCCCATCCTGCTTTGGTTGAAGTTGATGACTCTTCTGTCAACTTCAAAAGGAGTGGAATCTGGCCTTGACTATATTTTATTGATAACTCCTTTGCCATTTAAAGTCCAGCTCCTATTAATAATTTGAAAGGCTCTTCTTCTCCCCTTCAAGTGCAGGACAAATTACCTAGGCAGACCATGGTAATAGCTGCCTAATTCAAAAGAAATCTTCATCTCTGCAGACTGAGATATTAATATTCCCTTCATTATGACTTGCTAGAGGTATCCTAGTGAGCTCTCATGTGAACTTACAGTTCCACGATGCTGGACAGATTTCTATGTCCATAGTAGCCAATGGTTAAACTCCCACTGGCAGGTAGTAGGGCAGGGGTATCATACACAGGGCTTTGGGGAAATGGATCTGGCTCATTTCTAACATGAAGTTTGAAAGATATCAAACAAAGCTAACTGGGCCATTGTGGTGTCATGGGCACAGGTGGTAGGACTTACTCCTACAGGTGGCAGTGCTGTGAGATGGAACAGAGGCAGTACAGGAAAGCGATATTTATCCTGGCAAGTACAGCTGTTTGAATTGAGCTGAAATGATTGCTTCCTAGCCAGGGCAGTCTCAAGGCTTCAGTGCTGGGAAATGTTAGGATGACAGGTGTAGATGAAGGAGGCAGAGAAGAAAGACAGGAGCACAGGCACTTTGCTGGGAGATAGAGCAGAGCCACGGGTAGCAATGGCTCAAGCTTGAGAAGTCTCCCCGCTCACACACCTGAATCTTGAGTCTGAGCAAGGAGAGCTCAGACTTGATGTCACATGGGATGGTATAAGCCCAGTGCCAGCTCCTCCCTTCACACTTTGCACCATCATGTACACCTGGGCAATGTATGACTGAAAGGTGTCCATGCCAGGCCTCTCTGCTTATGTCCAGGTGGGTTAGTTTTTCTTGCCGGCCCAGTGCTGATGCCAGTAACTGTTTCAAGGGCAAGGCAGAGAAAACCAGACCCTAGTCTCTATCCCATTGTCCCTACCCTGGCTGAGAGAAGAACATGTGGGGCTGCCAACCAATTCCCAATTTAGTGACTTCTAAAGTTTTTAGTTACATCTTAATTAATTCTCGGCCTCTAAGTGCTCGCACTGCTAATGTGCTTTCCACTGCGAGTTTTCAGCTTAATCATGTGCCGCAGCTCATTGTATCTAATTGAAGCGCTTGATTAATCACAATTTTATTTATACGAAAGCTCATTTGTCTGAAGCTGCCTTTACCCCGGAGAGCAGAGTTTCTGCTGAAGTTTGTGTTCAGGAGCCCTCCTGTGTTGGAGAAGGGGCTGGCTTTGCCAGCAGCTCGCCGTGCACCAGATGTTTCATGTCATTAATACATGTTCTTCTCAGTGAACTTCAGCCTTGTCCTGGCTCAAACACTTCTTTCCCTTCATTGTTCCAGCCACCTAGGAGTAGAGGGATTATAAATCAGGTGGGTGGGGAAGTGGGCAACTCAGTGTCTTTGGTTGTACCTAAGGATACCTCAGTTCAGACACTGCCTCTCTGCCATGCCTGGGATTGATACCTAGCCCACTCACTATTCAGCACACTGAATCTCAGAAATGAGGCAGGGTAGCTACCTTGGAGGAGTTGAGCATATGCCAATAAGCGCACCCAAAACAGAGTGCCTTAGGGCAGCTCGAGTGCGTGCTCAAGGCTGTTCTACGTTGTCTCGTCCCTATGATGTGACATACACTAGGTGGGAACAAATGTGAAGGGTGTACTACGTGGTCATGCTCCTGGGTGCAGCACAGAATCAGTGTAGACAGCCCGCTGCCTCCTTTCTGCTCATGGATAGGCTTTGTGAGGTTATTGGTACCTTCAGGCTAACAGAGCTAGCCTTTCAGCTTAACTCAGGGGAAACCCTTGTCTTTAGGCCATGGGTTCTGGGTTTGAGCCCTGGATACATCCAGTGCTGGTTATGTAACAAAGGAAACACCTTTACCAGTCTTTAAGAACGGTTCTGTCCCTTTCTTGCCTTTCCTGTGTGTGGCAGTTCTTCAGGCTGATACTTCCAGAAGTGACTAGTGATTCAGGGTGCCTGACTTGAGAGACAGTAACAGGGCTGGGTGTGCAGACAATGCAGAGCATCCACCCTCCACCCCCTTCAGTCTCCAGCTGGACCCCCAGACAGTGAGACAACCCAATTCAGATATTGCCTTTGAAAATGTTGGGCAGGTAGACACCCGCTGGGGCAGCTGCTGCAATAGCACAGGTCCTCCAGTTCAAAGGCAGGCAGGCTGGACAAGGCATGAACCACTGTTTAGTGGGGAGTAAAAGCTTTTGTAAACTGTTAGCAGAGGAAGGTAATGTGGGGATTAGATCAGGGGAATGAAACTCCAGACTCCTGGGTTCTAGCTTTCCACCCAAGAACAACAGTACTCCTGGGTGCTAGTGGGGTGATGCCAGCACGCAGATCTCCCAGTCTCTTCCCGACTCTGCCACTGACCTGCTATAATATAGTTGATGACTGACTTCCCCTCCTTTCGCCTCAACTTCCTCAGCGGTAAAATGAAGACAACCATGCCAGTGACTTGCCTGCTTTGTGTGTGGGGTTGGGAGAGGGGAATGCAGCTATTTATTACAGCGAATCTGCCCAGCTGTCCCACAGCCCCTTTCGCTTTGTGCTGTCACTTAAATTTGGAGCTGCCTGTCACATCGCATCGTTCAGCACTAAAATAAGCTGCTTCACTAGGCATTAATGAAATCAGCACTTAAATTACCGCTGCTCAGTAATGGGCCAATAACTAAAACAAAGAGCCTCTGGAGTGCAGCTCATGTCTGGCGTGCAGCGCAGGCTGGCTGAGCCCATCACCCACCCAGGCACATGAGGACAACCTGGGTCCCCCCCAGAATGACAGGAGGAGTGGGGGGCTGTGCCGTCTTGGGGTTTGAGCAATGCTCAGTGACACTGGAGACATGGGAGCACAGATCTCTCATTAGTTTGCTGAGTGACCTTGGACTCTGTAAAATGGGCATAATAATCAGGTGTTCTCTGTAAAGCACTTTGAGATCTGCTGGTGAAAAGCCCTATGCAGAGGTTGGGAGTTCTGCATAAAACTGTCACTGACTGCAGTGGGAGTTGAGGGCGCCCACCATCAGGGGCCAGGAGATGTGAAACTTTCTGCTATGGATGTGGATAGTTTGGAAATAGTCCAGCACAGAACAACCAAAACGATTAGGGGCTTGGGAGGGAAGATTTATGAGGAAAGGCTGAAAGAACAAGGGCTGTTTAGTCTGGAGAAGAGAAGAATGGTTGGAGGGTGGTATTTGATAAGTCCTCAGCTAGCTGAAGGATAAGGAGAGAGACAGTTCTCTGTAGTTGTAGGGGGACAGGACTAGGGGCATACACTTCAGAAAGGGAAATTTAGTTCGGAAATTAGGAGGAACTTTCTGACTATGAGGGTGGTCAAGATTTGGAACAGGCTCCTTGGAGAAATTGTGGAATCTCCGTCCTTGGAAGTTTTCAAGAGCAGCCTAGGCAGACACTTCGCGGAAATGGTTTATTCAGGGCTGATCTTGCTTTGAGCAGGGGGGTTGGAGTAGATGACCTCATGAGTCCTTTCTAGCCCTACTTTCCTATGATACTACTGCAAAAATGTTTCTGTTCCCCACCAGGATGAGCCAAAGAGCAGCAAATATTGCAGCAGAGCGCTCACCTGGATTCCAGTGCCCTAGCTCTGTCATTGCACCCAAAGTTGATGTCCCACAGCTCCACCATAAGGCTATTTGATAGTCTCACATGGAGCATACTCCTGCCTTCTGCTGGGGCTGTTCCACTTTGCATAGCTAATCAAATATTCAGGAAAATAGCAAGAAACTGACACCCAGTAGGGAGACCCAGGCAGGATCAAGTCCCTAATCTGGATCAGGTATGCTGGGGCTTGACCCTGGCTCTCTCACATCTTACCTGGAGGCCCTGACTGTCATTCAGTTTGCTCTTCCTAGCTTTATTTTTCCTCTCTGGTTTCAACTAGCAATTCCATGCTAGGCTTGAGACCTCCTTTCCCATAAAGTTTCATGACAATGGATACGTTCCCATGAAAAATTTGTTTCAACACATTGGCATTTTCAACTTAAAAAAAAAAAGTTTGCCAAAGATTCCTGACAGCTCTAATTGTTCTAGAGTTATGCTGACCTCCAAACCACAGGGTGCCCACATTTGTGGGTCAGCTGGTCAGAGAATGAAGCAGTGGTTGTGATCCTTACTTACAGTATACACAGAGGCTTTCTCAAACCATGTTAACCTGTCTAGGGGATGAACCTTGTCATGTCTGGGGGAGGTAAAAGTCCCAGCTTGATGCCCAGTTTGAATGAAGAAGCCATGTTCTGTTGCAAAGTAGTGTGAATGGAGGGGCCATGTTTTAGCTGAATGGGTAAAACGAAAGGTTTAGGGGCAGATTCTATTGCACCTATTAGTAGATTTAGGTGCCTGAGTGTAATTCTATTCCACCCTGTTTGAATCCCTGAAAAATTCAATACTTCAAAAGGCAGCTGAGTCCTCCTCACTGCTTTTTTGTGACTCAGTCTTAAGACTTAGATAAAGGCGTGTTACAAAATTGATGCTTGAATGGATTTTCAGGGACTTGTGCACTTAGATGCCTGATAGGTGCAACAGGATCTGGTCCTTGGGATCTGAGTTCTACAGCACAAACAAATCACAAGACTTTCCAGATCACAAGAAATTTGAGATGATCTGCATGTAGGCCAGTTCTTCACCTTACCCCAGAGCATCCCAAAATCAAGAAAGATTTCATACCAGCTGGAAACACTTAGAGTAGACTAGAAATTGTCAGTCACTTCCATGCAGAAAACCTGCCCATTAGATGCTGGCACTTTCTGTAATCCCACTGAAGCCAATGGAGTTGCATACCTAGCTGTCTGTCTGTCCTGTCATAGAGGTATCTGAGCTATATTATTGTGATCAGAATTAGTCTCAGAAACAGCAATCTTCAAGTTCTATGCATCAAGCAATATGTCTCATCAGTTCCTCCAGCCAATAATCTCACGGCATTTTATAAATAAAAGTGAACGGAAGTCTTAATCAGGCAGAAAGGTAGTCATTGACCCTGTTTTACACAGAAGAGAATATAAGCACAGAGAGGTCATGTTACTTGGCCACAACCATGCACAGGACTTGGAGTTAATCTAGATGTGGAACTGAGAGCACAGGCAGATTCATGGCCTAAGCATGTAGAACGGAAACACACCTCAGCCCTGTGACTTAACCATGGACCCATCTCTTTTTCCTTTGCCAGTGCAAACACAAGAGTAACAATAACACTTTAGTACATACCCACTATGCTCCTATTCTAGATAAAGGGAAGATAAAGTCATAGCTTATAAAGGGTTAATAAATGATTGATGGGTATTTTAATAAATGGTTAATCAAGACTTAGAGTCTAAAAGTAGGTTACTGTAACACCTCCTTCCCGTGGGCTCATACTATAGAATCACAGAGAATTATAAAATTGTAGAGAAGCAGGGCTGGAAGAGATCTTGAGAGGGGATCTAGTCCAACCTCCTGCCTGAGGCAGGATCATCCCTATCCACACCACCTTCTACAAATCCATTGTCTAACCTCTGAGGAAAACTACACAATCAACCCTGACACAACACAAGGAGTAACACCTTAACCTGTCGTAGGTAAAGCATGGGGACCACAGCAGCCAATGTCCTGCTGCTGCAAAGGTTGTTATCTATGCTCAAAAATCCCAAGAAGAGAGCCATGCCCCGCTCACTGCAGTGGAAGGCAAAGACCTCTATAGTCCATACCAAAGCACCCCCCCCACCCATCTGCATCCTCTCTTTATTTTCATTAATCTTTTAGTTAAAAAATAATATCTCAATAGAAATGGGCATCAGTGCTGTTAGTCCCACTTCAAGGAAGGATATTCTGAGCCACTGATTTGCCAAGGTCCCACTGCAAGCTAGTGGCAAAGCCAGGAACACAGCCCAGTTCTGCTGCCTAACTGGCCCATGTCACCCAGCTTCCTACCACAGCATGAGAGAGGAAAGGAAGCTATTCCAGATGTGAGAGGAGGAGTGACCTTGCTCCCTTTTTATGATTTCTTCTGCCCCAGAAAATTAATAAGAACCTGTATCTGCCCTGCTCCCCATCTGTTTTCACTCTGGAACGAATTTGAAAGAACCCCTCTTTCCCCCTCTGAATTTCTTAACAACCTTTGCTGATTCTTCCCATCCACAATCAAAGGGCTAGTGAGGCTTTAGTACTACCCACCTGCTCCTACACTGCAAGCTTCAGATTCAGAACTCGGGCAATGAGGACCCTCTGGGAAGCGCCCCACCACTGATCTCTATCATCATCATGCTCTGGAGCTGTGGCAGAGGCATTGCCGGACCCTCCTCACTGCCTCAGCTCTGGATGGTGAGCATGCTGAGTGGGAGTGAGTGAGTACTGGCAATCCTGAGAGGGCTGCAGAAGCAATATAGACATACCCTAACTCCCTCATGCCCCTGGTACTAATGGGCATCACATTTATCCTGTGTGAACTCTGTGGGGCCTTCAAACCACTGAGATTAATTTGGGTGTAATTCACCCCCCTGTGAGGCCAGTGCATAATTTATGTGAAGCATAGGTCTCACAATGACTCTCTGCCAACAAGATAATCTCACTCTAGATGGTGAGCTTGAGCTTAACCAGTCATGGGCATGAAGGGGCAAATCTAGTCAGCTATGTAGCACTGGCCAGATTGCTTCACCCAGTGTTTTCTGCATCCAGCCTATAGCTTCTGCCTGAATCAACCCCTTTCTTTATAGAAAGAGATCTAAAGACCTGTGTGGGATTTAATCCAGGAGTCCACAGAGGCTACACAAGATATTTTCCTCTATGCCAGCAAGCAGCCTTGTCCCCGTGGCTCTTATAATCCACTTTGTTTCACTTGGATGGGGAGGCTTCAGTAGACCCAATTAGAAACTACGTGGTCCTGTCTCACAGAGCTGGGAGCCTGACATCTCTAAGCTGGCTCTTGCTGTGAAAGTCATGCCTCCTTTCTGTGCTTCACTTCTCCGAAACAGGGATAAAGATGACAGGGGCACCTGGCCCCTCCCAGAGGGAATTTGTATGAGATTTGTAACGAACGTATGTAAAAGTCCGGTGAAGGGGGCTATGGAAATGTACAGCATTAGCATTGTGCTCAGCTTGTCAGCAAAGCGGATATACTCTGGCTGAGTGTGCCTACAATTACTTAGAGTTCATATCTACTTTGCTAGAAACTAGGCATGGTCCCTGGGCCCCTGGGAAGCTGCCAGCAGTGGCCTTTTCAGGGCAATTTCAGGGACACACTAGCCTAGAGTGGCTTGTGCCTCTACAACAGCAGTTCAGACAGTGTTGCATAAATGCGGTGCCTGGTGGAGGTGTGTTTGTCTGGTCTTGCTAGGTTTGAAGGCTTCGATGGGCAAGGGGGCTGTGGGGCAGTGAGCAGAGAGGTAGATAAGAGAGAGGTCCTTGGGCAAACAGATAGACAGCCTTTTCCTGGGAGAACAAACACTAATTCAGTCCTGTGTTTCTGCCATGTTTCAGACTGTGCCTCTGCCCCCACTCCCCAGCCCTTGCGTGCCCCTAACATCTGCCAGCAGGACAGGAGCTCCCTGCCTTGGAGACCTCAAAGGCGCTTGAGCTCAGCAAGCTCCAGTAGCAGGAAAGCCCTGACTGCAGCTTGGACAAGGCCTGCAATGTACTAATAAGCAGTGGCAGGAGAGTGGAGGGAGGCAAGAGCAACTGGGCCACAAGGAACACAAACTAATTATCTGCCTGCCAGTGCCTCTCGCCTGTCCGCACCGCGACCCTGCTGACCCCACCGCCATTTATATTCTCTGGAGGAAGCCCTGGCACTCACTGTCTGGAGGGGATCGTGCTCCCTGTCGCCCGCTCCTCAGGAATTAGGGAGAGGGAATGCAATTACCAGAGGGTCCAAGGGCACGAGAGGTTAGCAGGCAGGGCAGAGTTAATGCACTGCATGTCACACAGAGGGGAGGAAATGGCTGGGTGCCTCTGGAGTGCTGCCTCTTCTGTGGCACAGGACACAGGGCTTCCCAGGTGTCCACTCAGTCACCTTGTCTCTCTATCTGGCTGGCTATGTAGTTATCTATACATCCCTATACACACCCTTCCCACCCCCTGTGCACCCAATCTTGTCCGTTCATCCAACCCTCTCTCCTTCCATCCATCTATCCTTTGCACCTTCTTTCCCTCCCTCTTTCTTTTTTTATCCTCTCTCTCCCCGGTTTCACATGAGTTGTCTTATCAGCCTTCCCCATGGCTCTACTTCTTCAATAGCCTCCATGGCCATGAGGTGCCTGTAATCCCAATCAGTGACACTCCCATGTCCCAGGGATCCCTGGCCCTGAAGATATCTGCTTTACAGTGTCGGAAAGAGGCTGTGCTGGTTTGTTTGCAGGAACAGGTGTGATTTGTGTGATGTCAAACCTGCCCAGGCCCTGTCATGAGAAGATCACGCTCATAGATTGTCACAGAAAGACACGGGGTGAGAGAGCTCAGAGAGGAAAAGGGGATACACATAGAGAGTATGAGAGAAGAAGGGAGAAGAGATACAAAGAGAAGAGGGGAGACAGGAGGCAGGTGACAGAGAGTTGGAGGAGAGAAGAGAGTGGCACAGCTGTGAAGAGCTGCTTCCACCCTCACCCAGCTGGCTTTGCCATCTCTCCCCAGAGCAAGATAGTGGGAGCCTTGCTGCCCAGGGCCGTGCCCAGGCTTGCCAACACCAATGCCAGGCCCTTCCAGTGTTGGTGGTAACCCAGCCTTCTACTTGCCTGTGAATGAGACAGGATGCAGCCTCCTCTCTTCCAAGGGCTGAGGGAGGAAGGCTTGGAAAAGTATGGCCAGACCCCTTTGGGAACTGTTCTGTTCCCAAAGAAACCCAAGGGAGAACTGTGTCTTTGAAGTTCCCAGCCAAAAGACAAGTGAAATGAGGGGAAGGAGTCACTAGCCTCCATTACCGAATAGTTTTCTGGTATGTGACTGTGCAAGTGGGTTGGTAATTGCTGGAGTAGTAATCCCATTCCAAAAGGAGAGCAAGTGGCATCCTAATGCCTCTATGAGGGAGGTGAGCGTGTCCACCCTCCCTGTGCAGAGAGGCAAGTTGAGTGGCTTCTCTGGAGTCAGAGAGTGAGGGTAGCAGGTTCGGAGTTATTGCTAGGTCAAACTGTTGTATAAACAGAGTTCATAAAGGGGTGACTCAGTCTTAGAGTCTCTTACCAGACCCCAAAAAGGTGCTGCCAGCTTTGTGCTGCTCCCTCTGTGCCACAGTACAGTCTTTCTTCTCCTTCCCATGTGAGTTCTCTCCTGGTCTTGGGGCTGCTGCCTCCACCCTTGCAGCCCTGGCTATTTTGCTGGACCCTTGGAGAGTTCTTGGCCTGGTGTTGCAGCTACTTGCCAAGCACCCATTCTCTATCTCTCTGTGTCTGTCTTACCCCAAGCTCCCTTCCCTAGGAGCCTTTAGCTTCCTGTGGCCAGCTACTAACCTATATCAGTTGCTCAGTCCTCCAAGGCAACCTGCAATCAGGCTTTACTGCCCACCATTGGGCTGTAGTCCCTGCCAACCTGCAGGTTCCTAAAGCCAGGAGTGGGCAGGCTGCTACAAGCTTACGTCAGGCAGCCTACTACAGTGAGCAAATGGTGGAGCCAGGACCTCTGGCCACCCAGGGCATATCTACAGCCTCTGTGCTGGTCCTGGGAACATTGCCATGAAACAGCCACATATTCACTCTTGCAGCCTAAAAACGTGATGTAGCCACTGGGTGCATTTACGTGAGATGCCTTACTGCACATTAGACTGATCTAAGGTGCAGTAAAGCATCACCATCTACACATGCGCAGGAATTACTGTGCATTCAATTAGTCTAATGAACCGTTTGCTATCGTCTAATGAACAAATACATACAGGTACTAGAAAAATGCATGTGTAGACTCTGACTGGGAGCAATTTGCTACCAGTCAGCCCAGGCAGCAGGGGGCCATAACTGCTGCCTGATTTAAAGCCCCAGTCTCTGTGGGGTGGGGCATCTGTCCTGGCTCCAGAGCAGCTCCCTCCCAGCCCCATGGAGATCAGGCCTGGAGACCAGGCCTGATCCTGGTCTTCCCTGCCAGTCTGGGGCTGGCATCCAGGGGTTCCTGGAGCTCCTTCTGGCTGCTGAAGGGGGGGGCAGAGCAGGGCAGGAGCAGCTCTGGACTGAACTGCTCCTGGCAGGAGCAAATTTGCTCTTGATGAGCGCATGTTCAGATGTGTGCCCAAGTGCAGTTTAATGCACCTGAATTTTCTGCGCAGAAAATCAGGCACATTAATTGCATATGTCGATGTGCTCACTGTATGGTGTGTGCTTAGAGCTGCTATCAGGCTCTCAGGCACAGCTGTGTTTAGTGTCGTGCAGCCAGTGCTTCTCCAGCAGCAGCTACTTCATAATATTTTGGTACATGGGGCAGCATTAAATGGGCAGGGGAAGAGAAAATCTCTACGTCCACATCATATCTGTTATATCAAGCAGAGAAAGACCTGCTCAGATGGAAGGCTGCAGTGTGGGAACCAGAGGGCTACATTGCCCTGGAGGTGAAGCCACTGCCAGGCCTGCTCCCTAGTTGGCTACAGACCCTTTGGTCTGGAGCTGCCTATTGTACAAAATAGGTCATAACTGGGAATGGGTTTGTAAGAAGACTCTGGACCACCTGTCAGGTCAACTAATCAATTTTTGAGTCCTGATGGGGTTATGCTGGATGGCCTCAACATAGCCCCACTCTCCCAGGGAACCCCCTGCTCAGGGGTGATCAGGAAAGGACTGCCAGTGATCTTCTACCTCCTAGTGGATGTGATCAGCAACACCAGACTGACTGCATCTGGGATGCTGTAAGCAGGAATCAGCAATACCCTCTTCTCTTCTCCGTACTGACTTTAGGCAAAGGTGTGGGCTCTCAGGTGGCTACTACAGTGCCCAAGGGCATGACTCAATTCCTGATATACCTGGCTCCACTCATGTATAAGTTAAAGAGTGCAGAGGGGCTAAGGTGGCTAAACTTAGTGGGCTCAGAGGGAGCATCCCCACATGCAGGGGCACAAATTTGTGCTGCCACTTGCATGCTGGAGGAGCCAGGGGGACAACTAAAGAAGTGGAGATGCTCTAGCTGGTGTATGGACTCACAGGAGGAACAAGCCTCTGTGTCTGCCAGTGCACAGTCCTCTTGCATGCACCATGTCACTTCTTTCATGTCTTTTTTTTTTTTTTTTTTACTACCAGTATTTTCCAGTAGCAAATGTTTCCCCTACACTGCAAATTTGCAGCATGGGGCATGTTTTAATGTTTTGGGTGTCTGGTTTGCGGTGCCACAAACCACATGTGCCTGTACCTCTGAATGCAGCCAGTGTCTTGCCTAGGCTGCTGTCTGCCTACCTTCAACTCCTCATATTGGGTGGGACCGAATGGGTTCCCTGTGCTGAATATGGGGAGGAAGGTGACATGACTGTGGGTGGAGCAAACATAAACCATGTCCCCAGAGGGCATACTTCTCATGGGTGGTTCGCTACAGTCCCCTTGGGCTCAGGTCTCATTTGGAGTGGATAACGTGTGTGTGTGTGGGTGTGCGGGTGTGTGTGTGGGTGTGTACAGTGGAGGGGGCAGCCTTTTACATAGGTAGGGATACCTCTGGGTTGCTAAGACAACAGCCATGGCCATCTCTGTGTGGAGGAGCTTTTTGGAGACATCAGTGCTGCTACTGGGGGGAACCCCTGGGAAACCCATGTCCTTTGGGGGTGGGGTGGCATGTGCCTGCTTAGGTTACTGAAGGAAATGACCAAGTCTGATACTTCTGCATGAAGATGAGATCAGCCAGGTCTGAACGGCAGGGATGTGTGGGCAATGGGGGCTGCGCTCTGTCTGGGTGCAAACTGGTGCAGCTCCCCTTCAAATGAGGGAAGAGATAATCTCTATGGTGTCCATCTATCAATCATAGAAATAATAGAAAAATGGGGGTTGGAGGAGCCTCCAAAGGTCATCTAATCCAACCCTCTGCCTAAGGCAGGATCATCCCTATCCAAACCATCCTATACAAATCCCTTGTCTAACCTCTGAGCAAAATGATACAGTCAACACTGACCCAACACAGGATGGACATGCCACAGGTAAAGCAAGAGGACCATGGTGGCCAACATCCTGCTGTTGCAAAGTTTGTTAAATTAGGCTCAAGGGATCCATGCCCACAACTGCAAAGGGAGGCAAAGACTCCCACAGTCCATACCAAACTGATTACAGGAGAAAACTCCTTACTGCCCCCAAATATGGTGATCATCCTGACCCCGAATGGGGGACAAAACCTTCTAACCAGGAATCTCAGGTCTCAGTCCCACCAGGAGCATTGGCATACCCAGTCAAAATCCCCAGCCTTGGCTGCAGCCAGTGCTTCTGAGGAAGGCAAAAAAAAATAACCTCCATCTCTCCACACAGCCATGTGTACCACTCTCTCCTTCTCTCTGACTCAGAGCAAGTGCATTGGAAGCCATCAGAGGACAGGCCGGCTCTGTGTGTAGCTAAGGATTTACGTTGAGCCATCTGCCACCGTCCCCTCCAGGTGCACTTTGCTGCCTCGGACCATCCCTGTTGTGTCAGCGAGGAGCAGAGCAGTGAGAGCCTGATTAAGTCACATTCCAGGTTAATTATATCAGGGCCTGATTTGCCGGGAGATGCACAACCGTAACATCAGAAGAGGGCTCAGTGTACATGAGGATTAGACCTGGAGTATGGAGCTGCTCAGTCACCTCTTCCCAGCTCCAGGCTGGCCATGGCTAACAATTCTTACCATCTGGCAGAGCAGAGATGCTCTAGTGATAGGCACCTTAGAAACGCCTCATGGCTGACTGCTTGGCGGCCTCTGTGAAAAGCATTGGTCCATGTCCAGAGCAGGCAGGAGTCCAGCTCACAAAGCTGCCAGCCCAGCTGACACTAATCATCCTCTTTGCTGGCAGTCTCAGCACAGAGGCCAACTGCCTGAGCCGCTGATGCTCTCAGCTCTTCGCTCCATTGCTCACCAGGGCAGGGCCGAGCCACAGTGACAGGGAAACTAGTTGTGTGTGGATGCAGGAGCAATGGACTGGAGCCTTTGGTCTCCCAAAGGGTCAGGGCATGGCAAGTGCCCTTCAGAAGAAACTCAGGGGGCCTGCTACTTCCCCCGCACACACACACACACAGTGCTGAACGAGCCCAGGCAGTGGACAGCAGGTCATTCGCCTTAATGTGGATTGCGTTGGAGCTCCCCACACAACCGGAGGTATGGCCCAGGCAAGCTTCATTGGAAAGATGGCCCAGCAGCTAGGCTGATGACCTGGGACTCAGGAGACTTGAGCTCAAGCCCATGGTCTGCCACCACCTTCCCATGGGCACGTCTCCCATGCACAGGGCACGGCGATTTCTGACAGATTTGGCATGACACAACTCAGCTTGGGCACCCCCCGATTCACTGGGCAGCAATCACCATAAAGCCCTGGCGCAGCTTCCATTTGGCAACACCTCAGTCCTACCTCAGGGTCATTGTGATGCTTATTTCAAAGTCACTACTAGGAAATAACCTTGATAGGGTGGAAAACCAAGCCTTCTGCAGAGACAGTGGCCCTGAATGCATACAGAGGTCATTCCCATTTAACTAAATTGATGCAAACCCCATATGTGCGGACAATTAAATCAGTTTGAGAGTGTCTGATATCCATTTAGCTTAAGTTGATTCTTTACTGACTTCAGCTGAATTGATGTAACTAGAGCCAGCTGAAACATTTTCAGTGGAAGAGTTTTCCTTTGGAAAAATGTGGTTTTGTCAGCACCAAAATGTTTTGCAAGCATGTGTTGATCAGGAGGACATATTTGAGGGAAAAGTGTCAAAGTGAATCAGTTTGGTTTCCTTGTGCTATTTTGATAGTACCAAAAACATTTCATTTTCAGAAGGCAAAAAGATTTCATTTGACTTTATGGCCCTGTTCTTTGTTTCCATATTATGTAATATTACAGTTCATTTTATAATACTAGATTTATGCATTACATTTCATATGTGAGATTCTAATATTCTGACAGTATTCCAACAAAATGTTGTATTGTCATCAAAGTGAAGTGTTTACAGCTCCAGAATCAAAGTTCAGAATTTGCATGCCACTGGAAAAAAAAATGAAATTTTGACTTTTTTTTCTTAATTTTTCTAAAATTTACGAAATGCCAGAATTTCTGTGAGAATGGGAATCCTGTAAATTACCATTCCCAGGAATGC
>NW_005842465.1:805344-822462 GCF_000455745.1 Alligator sinensis
GGGGGCTACAGACCAGTTTAGTTATATTGGTGCTGTGTAAGTGTGGACATAATGTAGGAGAGACCTTTGAGAGAGTGACAGTTAACTAGTAACCTACCCTTATTTATAGTTAATTGAAGTGATATCCTGCAGGTTAAGTTTGGCAAAGTTTGCTGTGCTAGGCACTTTACAAACATAAAATAAATGGTAGAAAAGGTTTGCTGGCTAACCCAAAACAGCCAACTAGCTTAAAAGACTGGTAGCCACCCTGATGACTACCATTATTATGTATATTTTAAGGTGCTCATCCCCATTAGATTTTGAAATCATCAGTACATTTAATGGTACAAGACTGATTGCTTAATTATGAAACCAAAGCTGAACAGTTTATTCCAAAGGGCCAGGATCATACCACTGCACAGCTCCTTAGGAGACAATTGAAGGGGAGCAAAGTCCTGTCGCAAGCCACCAGTGGCAGTTTGGGCTAAGTGGGGTACGAGGGACATGTTTTTTCCAGGGAGCAAATGTAGCACTGTCCCAATCTTGGAACAGCCACAAGCAAGAGGGTGAGATCCTTGCTCAGACTTCAGAGTCTGGGTTGCTGACAGTAAAACAGTTTTCTGCGCAGAGTGGCTTGAGAAACAGAGATGTATTTCCACAGCAGATTTCATCATGTCAATGTTCCAAATGTCCATCACTTTCTTGTCCTTTTTTATGGTCAGAAAACATTTTTAATGCAAATTTGCAGTCCCCGTCACTTCTCTGGGACTGATTCTACTCCCAGGTGCATCGTCGTAAATCAGGAGTAACTCCATTGCAATCAGTGGCGTTCCCCTGGTGTAGAAAGGGCATGAGTTGAGAGGATCTATTAGCCTGCAATGTGTCGGGCACCTCCATCATTCATGGGTCTCATCATCTCTGGGTATTGCAGTCACAGGTGGAAGCATATTGGAAAGGTCTGGCTGTGAGTTAGTCTGTTAAATTAAATTATTCCCGCAAAGGCTGTTGTTTCTCAGCTGCTGGGTGCTTGGAAAGTTCCTTGGGTGCTGTGATAGCTGTGCACTGTGAAGAGAGGAAGGGTTGAGCTAAGTGCTCTTTGCCTGGTAACTGCAGCGTTTAGCAGATGCTGCACGAGAGGAAGGTTGTTAATAGAAGGATTTGTCCTTTTGCTCAAGTATTTGTTAAGTGGCCTCCAGATTGCTTCTAGCTGAAGAGCTCTTTCACATTAGTCCTACAAGGTCAGGACTCCTTGACAGAAGAGTTAGTGCAAAAGACCTCTGTGTATGCCCTCTTGGGCATCCTTACTGATTCCCAGGGCAGACCAGCTGCTGCCAGGCCACTGGCACAGGGCAGCCAGAAGTTGTTAAGTGTCAGTGGTGTGCAGGCAAATAATTCCTAGCAAAGAAAGTTCAAAGAAAGGAAATTTAACTTATTTAGGGGCCAGGATGTTTATGGTTATTTATAGGGCAGTGTCAAGAAAATATCACTAGGCTGAGAGACCACTAAAAACTGTATGGTCTGGAAGGCCATACACCACTGCAGATCAACTTGTAGCTGTCATACCAGTGAAAAGCTGGGAGCCTAAGTTTTCCGATACTCTAAGTCCTTTGTTTCTAGGCCTAGCAGGAAGAAAATTATCATAAGCTCTTCTGATTATCAGCACATCCTACTTTAACTTGCTGGCTGAGGTTGGAATAGCCACTTCAACTCCCCGTAACTCAGTTTCCCTCGTTTTAAGTTGGGATAACACCTGCCTACATAATAGGACAGGTATGAGCTTTAATTCATGTCTTGCATAGCGCCTTAAGTCCTCTGACTCACACCACTATGTAAAGTTTAAGTAGCATATTGCAGTTATCTCTTTGATCTGCTCTATCCAGGTTTGGGGTTTTTTTAGAGCCCCCTCAGTGCATTCCCTTTGGCATTACTTCTTAAGAGAGGAACTGTAGACGAGTGGTGAGTGTGCAAGAAAGCAGAGGGACCTATAAAGGGTTTCCTTGCTGGGGAAAAGAGAATATCCTTATGAGGCAAACCAATATGGGTTGGAAAAGGAACAGATCTAGGGTAAACTGTTCAAAAGCACTTAAATGATTTAGGATTCTATATTCAAAACAGCATGAGCATTTAGGAGACTGAATCTCATAGGAAGTCAATGAAACTTGGAACCAGATTTGTCAAGGTTAACTGTAAGTGCTTAAAATTGCAGGCAGATGCTTTATGGGGTTCTCAAAATTATGCACGTGTCTTTAAAAACCCTGCTAGATAGAGAGCTATCTGTATTTTGAGACATCTAAATACCTTTAAATATTGGCCTGGAGGAACCTAAATCAGTTTTGAAAATTTAACTTTGGGCTGCTTCTGTGTGTTCATCTCAGTTAACAGAGTTTAACCTTAAAGTAGTCCCTTGAGATTCACCTGTGTAATTTGAGAGAGAGAGAGAATAGATTTACACGGTTCCTTAATTTCTGCGGGTGACAGAAAGATTTACAGCCCCCACATGCAGGATTTTCTTTTCACACCTCTCTGTTCAGTTGCTGAGAAGATTTTCCTTCCCCTGATTCCCATTGGAACATACTTGGAAGAGGAGGGACCAGGCAGAGACACGCTTTCCCCTTCTTTATTTCACTCCGAGTCCAACACGGATGCGGTAACTGCATTTAGGTCTCTCTATGCAGAGAAATAGCCCAGAACAGCTATTTTAAAGTGAACAAAACTCAGTTGCACAAAGGAACCCTTAATTCAGAGTAAGAGTTCTCCCATGTGTCCAGAATAGCTTTTATGCTTTCAGTTCACGCTCTGGGTTATTTCACAATCTCCCCTGCATGTAAATCAACCCACAAGGTTGGATGCTGAGGCAAACCAGCCAGATAAAAGCCAACTGTTTAGGTGTAGCCTTTGGTACTTCTGCTGGGAACCCGGAGACTCGGTGGTTATAATCTGAAGAGAGATGCACCCCATGCAGTTGGCACTGCCTAGGAAACAGCTGTCAAACAGGGAGGGATTTCACCTCTGACTTGTCCTCCCTGTGACTCAGTGACCTAGCAGGTGAAAGGGCCCAGGCTCCATTCATTCTGCCTGAGCCACCCGCCTTCCCTATAGTTCAAGCACTAATATCTCCCCTAGCTGCCTTGGTGGACCTCTGTTCTCATCCTGCAGCCTCCTAACCTTGCTCCCCCATTGAGAGTTAAAACAGGACCTCTGTGCTGCTCTGAGCTTAGACTCAATTTGTCAGCCAGGGCCAGTTTCAGTAAGGCGCTGACCACCCCTGGCTCTGTCATCTCATAGAGGTGTGAGTAATCTGGCTGGGGCATGGCTAACCTACCTGCCCTCAGCTTCTTGTGGGGGGAGAGACACCTCTTAGCCTGGTGTGTGTGCCAGTGCCCTGCTATGCAGCCCTGCTGGTGCTCTGAGCTCGCCCTTCTTGGGGGCAGCATCTCTGCTCCCTGCCAGATCCATTTGCCAGACTTTGCCTTAGCACAGCTGCATTGTCGAATCAGAGGTTCCATCCAGGAGGAGCACAAACCAACTGCAGATGCTTCCTCAGCTTGACGAAGGGTATTTGCAGCCAAAAGCTTGCAAAGAAGAATTTTTCCAACTGTTTGAGTTGGTCTAATAAAAGATTTACCCAAAGAACCGTGTCTGCCTTGTAGAATCAAAGGCACATACGGCCAGCTGCCCCCTGAGGTGGCTGTGGGGCATGGATACTTTCTCCTTTAGAAGAGGGGTCCTGCTGGGTGATGGGCTGTTTGGCATTCGACAACTATTTGGGGGAAGGGGGAGCTGAGAGTGGGTTGGTGAGCTTGCAGCTCCCTCTAGGCAAGTGTTCATGTTAATCGGGTGCCCCTGCTTGGCAGCATCAGCAGAAACTTCTTGTTGGGTGAGCTATAGACACTGAGCTCCCTTCTGAGCCCCAGAAAAGGTTGAAGAGTGTGCCAGCCTCCAGGACTCATGATCTGGCACTCAATTCAAACTAATAATAATAACAATAAAAGGATGATGCCACCAGTGATACTAGTCTAAAGAATGGGCTGATTTCCCTTCTGCTTCAGGGTCCTGTTGCTGTGGACTCTGTGCTGGGAAAGCGGGTGGGAGCTGATGGTGGTGAGAAGAGTGTGTGTTGCATTACCTGGGGGAAGGCAAAGGATGGGGATGCAGCTTTAAGCTGGGGTGATACCAGTGTGGGCCTAATGGCGGATGTGATTCCAGGAAGAGTATGGCTAGTTCCAGGTTAGGCGTATATGAGCAGCAGGCACGGAGGCTGCGGGGTTGGCATGTCTGGCATGATGCACGGGGCCTTGGGAGCAGATGGCAAAGGGCTCAGAGGAACAACTGGGCACCTGGGGTGCCTTGCAGGCAGCACACAGCAGTGGTTGGCTTGGGCAGTCAACATGTATAAGATGCCCAGTGCTTCATGCTAGCCTCCTCGGGGTGTCTCAGGCCACGCCAGTTACCACGTGGAGCTCATAGCGCTGGGTGGATGGGAGTGGCCAGCCTTGGGCATTGGCCACCCAGAAGCAGCTGGTGTTGTGAGCATGGGATCAGCTGGCTCAGGACACACACATAGGAGCAGCTGGCTTGGGGAGCAGTGGGCACGGGGAGAGCTCTGTGTCACCACGGAGCACTCCCTGCTTCCCAAGGAGCATCCCATTTGCATTATTAATTTGAGACCATACCTTGTGGTGGGCTCCTGGGGTTCAGCGTCTAGACAGACAGCCTCGCCAGGGCTCTGGGCTGCAGCCGTTCCTATAGCAACCACAGTCAGATCAAGCAGCCAGTGATAAAAAAAAAAAAAATAATAAAGAGGGCAGGGTGGGAAGGGGGACAATGAGAGTCTGGTGGGGAGGGGAGGTCTCAGCAGGATGAGGATGCTGAATATAGAGCAGTGTTGCACTGGGAAGTCAATGGGGGTTCTCCAGCAGGGCCATGGGGTCACTAGGCTGCTACTCCCCAGCACCCCAACTCCAGCTCTGGGTTAATGAAGCCCCCAACTCAGTCTCTCATCCAAGAAGGAGTGAGTCTCAGAGAGCAGAGTGAGACAGGGGTCTGCACAGAGGTAGATACACAGAGAAGGAGACAGACAGGGAGGGA
Source organism: Alligator sinensis (assembly GCF_000455745.1). NCBI lineage: Eukaryota > Metazoa > Chordata > Crocodylia > Alligatoridae > Alligator > Alligator sinensis. The sequence continues at coordinate 810,412 of NW_005842465.1, forward strand.
AAGCAAATGGAGCCATGCCCCTTCCCCAGCTGATGGTGGTGAATTAGGGGCTCCCCCTTGCAAAGCAGATCCCCGGGCTGGATGAGCCTTGGAGCATGTCTGTGGAAGGCGAAATATCTTCCCAGTGCAGCAGGCCTCAATGACATTCGCTCACATGAGCTCTGACACGCAGATTCCCATGCTCTGAAGGCTTCTCCAGGCTCTGTGTCCGCGGCAGCGAAGGATGAGCAGAGGTTGCCGTTGCACTGGGCTGATGCTGACTCGGGCCATGCTCAGTGTCTGGTGCAGGGAACTGCCCTACTCAGAAGAGAGGAGCAGGAAGTCATACTCCATGGCCTATACCCTGGCCTGCCCTGGCAGAGGAGGAGGTGTTTTCCTGACACTGTATGAAGAGACTGAATAACATACTACAGCCTGGTAGTGTTAGTGGGACACCTTGGGCCAGGCGCTTTATGGGCATAAATCAGCCTTAATTCAATGGTGTCATGTCAATTGGCACCAGAAGAGCATCTGGCCCAGTTCTTTGCTTGCAGAGTGCCTGAGCTCTGCTGATCTCAAATAACTTAACTCACAATATACCCTCCCTTGCTCTTCACCCACCCTGCTACTATACACATATATACACACACACACACATGCACGCACACATGCATGCATCCAAGGTAGGGCAGACTATTTATTTAAGCCAAAAAAACTCAGAGAGGAAAGCTGACTTTTCCAAGAACCCAGGAGTCCTTACTTCCAGCCCAGTGCTCTAGTAAAACAAGAGGCTGTTGGAAAAAGTGAAGGGAGCAAGTGTTCCTGAATGATGCTTTCTCCTGAGCCCTGAGAGGGATTGTAACAGTTCTAGAATAGAAATGCAGAAAATTTACCAACCCACCCGAATACCAGGTGCTAGATCCTGAAACAGAAGCAGAAGGCTTTTTTTTGCTGACTCGCAGGGCGTGTCAGCACAAGACACTGACTGCAGTAGCCGAAAAATACTGCGCAGTAGCGCATCACAGCACGGACAGTGCTAACACGCTACTGCACAATATTATTAGGTTACTGCGCAGTAGCATCACGTAAAAGACGTTCACTGGCACTACTGTGCAGTAACTCCCATTACTGCTCATTTATTGAGTACTTGCTAGTCCAAGTACTAAATAAATGCACAGTAATGACTGTGCAGTAGCATCTCGTGTAGACACACCCACACTGATATCAAATGAGGTGGGTCCTGTGCACTTTGACCCAGGAGTGAAAAGGAACTTGAGACTGCTTGTCCCTCAGAGGGAGCTAGGGCCAGACAACGGAGTCTGTAGGTGAAATCATCTCAGAGCAACTCAGAGAAAGCTCAGGCTGAGGTTTACCAGGAAGAAGGTAAGTTTAGACCAGACCCAATATGCGTGCCCAATATGTATGTGTGTTTATGCGTGTTCTGCATGTGCTCTATATATGTGCGTGTGTGCGTGTACATTCTGTTTGCATTACGTGTTCTGCGTGTACTCTGTATACATGCATGGTATGTTTACCGTGTGTGTGTGCACATGCTCAGTGTATATACGGTGCATGTGTGTGCACATGCCCTGTGTGTATATGGTGTGTGTATCTGTGCTGGCTGTGGATTTTATGTGTGATGTGTGCCTGTGCACATGCTCTGCATGTGAGTTTGGTATGGGTGTTCCTGTGCCTTTGTACATGTATATGCATGTGTTCCGTGTGTGTATGCACACATGTATTGGGCTCATATGTATGGGTTCTCTGTGCTTGAGAGCATGTATGCTGTGCACATGTGCTTTGCATGTATGTGTGTGCTTGGAATTTGCACGCTGCATGGGGGCGGGGGGCGAGGGTGGGGGGAAGAAGGGTGCTCTGTATATATGTCAAAACCCACAGGCAGCAGGAGCAAGACTGTCCAGTCAAAGGCCTTGCCCTGTGCCTGGGGCAGTAGGGTAAGGGGGAAGCTGTGTCAAGGTCTTCTCTGAGTAAAACAATAAAACATGAGGCTGGAAGGAAGGTGCAGCCTCCCCCACTCCTCCACACCTGCTGAGCAGCTCCTCACAATCCAGCCTGTGGGGATGGATCACACTTTGACAGCTGAGGTGTGGAATCCCCCGTGGTGGCTCCCACTCACCAGCTGCAGCAGGCAGAGCACATGGTGCAACACACCATCGTGCTCAGTTGTGCCCCAGCACTAGGGCTCCAACATCAGCTCAAGACAACACTGCCCCTCATGTTCCCCCTCCAGGCTTTACCTGTGCAGGGGATACCTGATGTTCCTGATCCATCACTCCAGTCTCCCTCCCAGCTCCCCACACTCCAGTCTCAGTGCCTGGCTCTAGAGCCCCCTTTGAGCCCAAGAACTGCTAGCCTCAGGCCCAGGCCTCCAGCCTCAGGGTCTCCACACACCAGCTTCTCCATCCATTCTCACTCCCCACAGGTCAGTGGGGGGACTGGTCAGTGGCCAGGCAGATGCCATTGCACCTCCAGGCTCCCTTGGCACTGCTGACTCGATGGAGCTGGTGTGAAGAGCCTTTAGCATGGCTGCAGCCCAGGTTTTTGTGACAATTGTGAGCTTCCACTGGATGCAGAAAAAGGGAACATAAAGAGCTGTTCCACTCACATCATGGAGCCCTGAGCCATGACTAGGCTGCTGACAGAGGGGTATCCAGTCCATACCAGTCACTCCTGAGACCTCACTTGGTCAAGCATAGCAGGCTGAAGGCTGTTATCCACAAAATCATCCCTATGCACAGCAGCAAACTTCCCCACATCATCTGTAACTTAGCCCTGGATGGATCCCATTTAAGGGGCCTTCAGTCTCCCAGATCCCTTTGCTCCTCGGCTGTGCCCATGGGGAGGGATACCACCGTGCCCTGGGAGCCAGGCAGAAGCCAACATTCACTGTGCCTGCAGCAGCCAGGCCTCACCAGCTGGGACCAGCAAGCACTGGCTGTGTTTGAGCCTGTAACACAGAGACAAGAAATGCTGGCTCCTAATCCTTCTCCCCAAGCAGGAGAGGCTAATTTCTCAGTGGAGCATTTTAATTAATACAGTTTAAAATAAATCTGAGTGCTGAAAGCAAAGGGAAAGGTTTCTGATCTTCAGATCCAGTACATTGTGAGTGGGTGTCCAAGGGCCCTCTTGAGAGCTGATGGAGCAGGGGGGCACTCAAGGATAACCCTGGCTCCTGCACTGGGTTTGAGAGGTGGGACAGCCCACAAAACCCCAAGCAGATGTTTCCTGTGATTGTAGCTGTCTCCATACTTAGGCTCCCTTGCTTTTCAGGGCCAGGAACATGTCTGTCCAGTGTCCTGATCAGGGAAAGGCCTGATTGCTGTCTTGTCTGCATCTGTTTGAGCTGTGCATTGCAAGTTGAGTTGTTTTGTGAGGGGCAGGAGGAGCGAGCCCCCAGCAGAGTGGCTTTTGGTGTTCATGGTGGGCAAAAACCCAATGCTTTTGTAGGCAGCACTTTCCAGATTGTGGTCCCTAGGTTTTTGGGAAAGGACACGGTGGGGCTAAACCTTGGGCATTGTCACCAAAAAGAGGCACCTGATGCCAAGTCCTGAGTACAGCTGGAATCCCAAGAAGGGAAACTCAGAGCTGGGAGGGGAAGGAGATGGGGGCTGGGGAGAGAGAGACACACACACACAGAGGTTAATAAAAGTGATCAAGAGCCTGAATCTCTCAGGAGCTGATAGCCAAGATTAATAATGAAACAAGAAAGGATCATCAGAAGCTGACACCCCCTCCCTGAAAATTGTATGTCTTCTAAAATCAGTTAACACCACCAAGCAGCAGCTGTAGGGAACCCGAGCAATCATCAGAGGAAGAGTCAGAACAAATGATATGATCAAAGCTACTTGGGCAAACATGGAGGTGACTGTCACGCACTGTGAATCTGCTTTTCAGGCGAGTATGTGAGCTCGCGTGGCCAGACACCCACTGGCAGCTGGGCTGGATCAGTTCCTTCTCCTTCAGGCATCTAGACAGACCCACCACACCTTCCTGTGCACACCACAGGGCTGGCCTGGAAGTTGGGAGTCAAAAGACAGGTATAAACTGTTCTGAACACAAACAAAAATCCAGATAGGCAGCCTCGTGACTTCTGTTACTATTTGTCTTATAGTAGTGTTTGGAGACCTCAGCTAAGATCAGGGTCCCAGTGGATTAGTAGCTGTATAGCCACTGAGGAAGAAAAGCTCCTGGTCTAAACCTGTGGTTGTCAACCTTGCTAGACACAAAGCACCCTTCAGAAAATGCTGGATCTTCGCTTTCACTCATTTCTTGACTATGGAAATATAATAGATTGAGTCTGCTCTTGCAAAGAACTCAGGAAGACCACAATAGGTCAGACTATTTTCAACACTATGGATCCTATTTGGAATCTCTGGGTTTATCATGTGAATCAAGTCTAGCCACACCTAACAGTGTTAATATTGTGCAGCACACCACAGCACCCTTAAAAGGATCTCATAGTACCCACTGTACTACAGGACCCCAGTTGAGAATTACTGGTCTAAGCAAACAAGTCCGAATGATCATTCCCACTCTGCAGGGGTGAGGGCTGGGACACAGGAAGATAAGTGGCTTGCCCAAGGTCACACAGAGACCCTGTGTCTCCTGACTGCTACTCTGGAACAGAGCCACCATTCCTTAGCTCTGGGGGTACTTGAGAGGCTGAGGCTGAGGTTGCATCTCAGCCTCTTGCTCCCCGAGCTACACAGCCCAGCTTGAGACATTGAGGAGGACATCAGTGGGACTCACAGTGGGCGCAGCTACACGTGCACATTTACTATGCAGTAACCTAAATTACTGCATAGTACGGGCATGTGTCTACACATGCACATCCATACTGCACAGCAACTATAGCAACTTATGCTGACTTGGGCATAACTTTGATACCTGCATGATGCAGGATATTTATGCCCGATTAGTTACTGTGCAGTAACACACACGTAGATGCCTGACAGCACAGTAACACTGTGTGTGTGGACTAACTTTAGTCCCAAGTCAGACCACATGCAGCGTTAATGTGCTTAAATGCCTGCACATGTAGACGCCGGCTGATTTCTGCTTACTGCACAGTAAATTGAATGAGACCTAAATGCACGTGTAAGTGTGCCTATATGGTTCAGATGAGATGCAGGACTTGGGTGGATTACGTAGATGGAGATGAACACTGAAGGCAGCAGTAATAGAAAGACCAGGGGATATAGCTCACCCATATGCTGGGTTTGCTATTTTTATTTCATAAAGAAGCAGATAAGATCACAAACTCCTGGTTTCTCCATGGCTTTGAACAGCCGGGACTCAAAGAGTTAAACAGCTTCATTGATGTTCTTCTGCCAGACAGAGTAGGAAGCTCCAGAGAGCCATTCTGCCCTCCCACTCTTGCTTAGCTCTTCCCCTGTGTCTCATTAGGAAGGACATTTGCATGGAAACAACTGTTTATACCAAGAGCTCTCTTCCCACTGATGCTTCCCCACTCAGGAGCCATCAGGGCTCCTCTCACAGTGAGCCCTCCCCAGAGAGGGGCTCTGGTATGGATGAGCGGAGGGCAGAGGAATGCCCAACACCCTGATTTTATGTGAACACCTTTATTCAGAGAAGAGACACCCACATTTTCCCTGCCACCCTCAGGGCCCCTGAACAGTATCCAAAATCTCCAACAAAGCTGGAGAAGCCTAGTTAGATCCTCAGGTGGTGAAACCGCTGTTGCTCCATTGGTTTCACTGGGGCTATGTCAGTTTACTCCTGCCCACGCTCTGGCTCAATGGTCCAAGCCCTCAAGGGAGCTCTATGCAGTTCACGGAGGTCACATCAGGTCGCAATGCCTTGTCGCACGAATGCAGCCCCACAACAACATGTAAGAGCACCAAGCCTCAATCTAAGAACCTCCGAGACTCAGCCTGGGGCATCTAATCCCGTGGGATGCTCTCCCATTGCACTCACTTGTCCCTTTGAGCTTTGGCCGCTGCGTGGGAGCACAGACTGGCTTTGAGTGAGTGTGGATAACAGTGATGTTTGCTAGCACCTGGGCCTGTGCAGCCTGGAGACCTCCCAGGGTCCTTCAGCTCCTGTGGGACAGGCTTGTGTTTTGGATAGCCCTGCCCCCTACCCTGGGGTCCGTGCATCATGTAACAGGTGGGTTTGCTAATCACTGCATCCCCTCCCAGCCTAAATCCTGTGAATTAGGGCAGGGGTTATCAACCTTTTTTGAGCAGCGTACCCCTGGCAGCCAGTCAATGAGCAAGGCAGGAGGTGGGGGGGAAGCTGGTTGCGGAGTGGGCTGCTGGATGGCGGCCTCCACAGCTGCATGCAAGCTTCTTCCCCTGTGTCCAGCTGGCTCCTGTGAAGCAGTAGCGCGGTGTGGCGGTGCTCCATCCCCACCCACCCGCGCATACCCCCTGGGACCTTTCAGAGTACCCCTGGTTGACAACCCCTGCATTAGGGGAAGTCTCTGGACTGCACTATCAGGTGGGCAGCCTCATTTCCCATTTCTCACCCAAACCTTTTGATGGCAGGTAGGAAGGAACAGGAAAGTGACTGCTGAGTATCGCCTTTTATAAATCTGGTATCTCTCCATGAAGCTTCTGTCCTTGTAAACGCACCTTTATCTGAGGTTTTCTTTTTTTATTTAAATTGAGAGTCAGAAAATTCGAGTGTATCTTAAATACAGGGATGACTTTGATTTGTAGGAATATAGTATTCCCTGCTCTCCCTGCCAAGTTCTGGAAGCTGGGACAAATGCAGGGAGCTAATGTGCCTGGCAGAACTTGTACCGTTGTGAGATATGCTCCATTTTGGGGCAGAGGAAATGGCACAACGGAGTCGGGAGGACCCTGAGAGTGGTGGGGGTCCAGGTCAAGCTGGCTGCCGTTGTAACAGTTCTCCTCCGGGAGGCCTTGTTATTGCAGTGAGTTTCTGGAAACAATTGCGGGGATAGCTGCTAGACTGGAATGAGCGCTCTGGGGCCATGATGAATCTGCAGAGTCAGCTGCTCAAGCAGGCTTTCCAGAACGACTTGACCAGATTACAAAGCCTCCCAGGCCCCTCCCTACACTCATTCTGCACCCAGGGATTGAGAGATTTGCTGTGGCTGTCTGCGGGGCTGTGGGGACGTGGCAGCGCTGCTGCGTGCCAGGAAGAGGCCCTAGGGTGGGCCATGATGACACTGTACCAGGCTCACAGCAATGAGTGCACTCTTCCCTGAATCAGGGGCAAGCTGGTGGCACTTTGCTACAGCTAGGAACAAATCCTTCCTCACCAAAGTCCCCCCAGCAGCACAGTCCAGACACCCGAGGGCAGCATTTCCCAAAGATTTCAAAGCTGAGCCCCCTGAAGAAGAGACAGGCCATTCTCACCTGCCTCCTCCATGCCTTGTGTGTTGTTTAGCCATTTATGGGGCCACCCTAGCACCCTACCGCTCTCCTACCTACCTGCACCCAGTGTGAAGGCTGACACAGCTCTTTATAAGTTGGGGATGGGGGGTCAAGCTGGCTATGGTGGTGAGAGGTAGGGAAGAAATCACTTGCTTCCTTCATCAACATGCCCATGGTGGCAAAAATGCCATATGGGGAATGTGGTTACACCAGGCATTGACCAGCACAGTTTACTCCATTCAGTGCACTGGTTTATGCTAAACTAGCCAAAATGCTCTTTACCTGAGATAAGCTGCATCTCTGCTGGGTGGGGTTTGCTGGGGTTGTGGCAAAGCCTTTGCAAAGTAGATCAGCCCTGATTATACTGAACAGATTCAAGCAAAAGCAAAAGCAGCAGTTCTTAAAAAGCCAGTCACGTCCACCCAGTAGGTTGCACAAATATAATGAAACCAGTACCAGTTTGTATGTAGATGAGGCCCGTATCTACACTGTGGAGTTCTGTCAGCACGGGGGGTGGAGAGATGGTATCTTCAACTGGCGCAGAGAGCCTGGCAGGAGCCTGTAGTGCAGGTGCGGCATACCCGCACAACTGCACCTTTACTGGGACAGCGTGTTCCTCTTGGGGGGTGCTGGGAGGGGCACAGCATCCCTGTCCCATACCAAGTGCCGTGTACATCAGCAGTTCCTAAATCACCTGTAGCATAGACCTGGCCAATGAAAGCTGCTGATACAGAGGAAGCCACAGGGTCTGTCTGCAACCCGTAACCTCAGTAGAGATCCTCCTTTGTGTTTATTACTGCCAAGCCCTTCTGCTGTGAGGCCACACACACACGTTGAGCTCCTCCTCTCGCTCTGAGGCACTTCACCACTGCTCATGATGTGCGCGTACTCCCTGTAGCTCCAGTGACTCGCAGACCTACATAGTTTCTGTATCCTGCTTCTCAGCAATTTTTCTGCACAGCAATCCAGATTTTCCATGATTAGGGGGCTGCAAACCCAGCCTGCCTGGACCTGAGGCTGTGCAGTTTATCATGTCTCCCTCGTGTCTGGAACAGCTGGATGGCCGTGCCTTTAATGCGGTTGGGTCATTCTGGGTGAGAATTTGCAGATATTTCGGCAAATCAGAAGTAGGTCAAGAACTTGTTTCCAAGTCATTAAATGAAGTCCCTGGGTTTCCAGTGCTGTTTTCACCTTGTTAATAGTCAATGCACTCACTTGCCATTAATTTAAACAGCAGTCAATTTCCCTAAGTGGGGATGCGCTAGTCCTGAGAAAGACTGCTTGGGGCACGATTAAAACACCTCCACCGAGTCCCTGGGAAGTTCCAGCGTGAGAAATTCTTCCAGGATCCATCTGATGCCAGCTGCGTCAAACCAGATCACAAGAAAGCACCTTGGGCTCTGAGAAAGGAAGCTGCTGTATTTAGGGCTGCACCGAGGATTGAGTATGCCCCACAAACATGTCTCAAGATACTGATGCCACAGGGGCATCACAGAGTCTAAAAAAAGCCTTTCGTAATGAAACTTCTTGTCAGCCTCCATGTAGGGGCCATTAGCAGCTCCTCTTATATACCTCCAGACTCATAGTCTAACTGCTAGACCAGGGGCTCACAAACATTTTCCAGTTGTGTCCCTATTTACAGCCTTATGGTTTTGTGTGCCTTGTACAGCAGAAACTGTCTCACAAGAAACAAGGGGTGAGGACCACAGCTGCTCTGTGGTAACAGTCCCTGAGCCTGCTCTTACCCCACAATGGGTGCATCCACACATGTACTTTAATGCGCGGTAGCCTATTTTACTGCATGTTAAAGTGTTATGTAAAAAACCATGCAAATACACCAACATGCAGTAAAATAGGCTACTGCGCATTAAGTGTCACTTAAAAAATGTGAGCTTTCGGGACTGTGCCTTAGGGCAGCCTAATGAGCATTTATTTAGTACCTCACATTGGAGGTATTAAATTTAATGCGCATTAGAAAAAGTGCATTAATGCACGTGTAGATGCACCCAGTGAGCACTAAAACAGGGCATTTTTCCCCTGAGTGAAACAGGACTATGTTGCTCTGGTTTAGTTTAAACTTCCCACAGGATAACTGTAGGCACATGAACATTACTAGTACAGAGCATCTGTGGCACACTTGTTAACAGTGGGTTTATGGAGTAATTGTAGACTTAAGGAAATTAGGAGCTCTGTGAAGTTCATGATGCCACTTGTATCTGCCCACCTGTAGCCTGGAAACGTCTCTGTGAGGTTGGGGAACAACTATGGGTGAATTCATACTGTATTTTACCCTGGTTTTACAGGTGAGCACTGAAAGAACAAGGAGGTTGAGTCCCTAGCTTAGAGATGGCAGCACTCAGCATGAAAAGCGGGGCCTTTGGTCCTTGATTATCCTAATCCCCAGCCCCACCTTGTTCATTAGATATGTTGCTTTCTACCAGCCTTTCCTGTGACATCCATCTATGCTGCCTCTCTTCTGAACTCCTCTGTGCACATTTGGGGGTTGTGTGTGGGGGTGTCTGGGCCCGTCAGTGCTCTGTGCAAAGCAGCAGCAGGGATATAGTGGTTGAAGTGTAGGAGCTGGGGCCTCCTGGGGAACGTTATCAGAGCACTGCTGAGAAACTAATGTCAGACACCAAACAGGGAGCAAATCGTTGAGACTCTAGACATACCAACCCCGCTTCCCTGGAGGAGCAAAGCTCCCATTCCCAGGCTCAGCTTTGATCTTCCACAGCCCACTCACTGGAGGTGTCTGTGCCTGCAGTGTACAATCTGCATAACTGATCAATAGAGGGGGATAATCAGGCAGTTTTTATGCAAGATGTGGGTGCCTGCAATTAGTGCAGGCAGAGGGGGCAGCCCCAGCCCTTGCAAGTGCTGTGGCCATGTCTGCATTAGATATTTGGGGAGGGTACACAGCCCAGGCCTGAAGCTTCCAGGGTCATGGGTTTCCTTAGGGCATAGAAAAGGCAGCCCAGTCCTGATGGATGTGCCTGCTTATTCAGCAGGTGCAGTGGGTTGACCGCACAGGACAGCCCTGGGGCAGGACAGAGCAGGGTGAACAGTACAGGAGAAGCCTGTTAGCAGGAGGTGCTGACAGGGTTACAGCACAAGGCAGAGTCAGGCGCTGTGCCTAGGAAGGACTCATCACTTTAATGGACATCTCACTTAACGGAGGGTTACAATAAAGGGTCTGAACAGGTCGCCAAAGCAGCATTAACAATGCCTTGTAAAGAACAGCCCTGGATATATTTCTGCTGGCTTCTTCCCCTCCACCTAGGCCTGCGATGTGTTCTCACCAGAAAGCAAGATCCCTCTTCCCCTGGCTCCTCATCCTTGCTTCCTTCTGCATGATGGATTCCCACCCTGTAAAAATCATCCGAGATGCGGCGATGCCCTATTTCCCAGGCAGCGCCGCGGGGATGAGTGATGCACCTGCCACCTTCCACCTGGCAAGACGAATGCCCTCCACTCCCTTTCCCGGGGTGGGGGAGCTGCTGCAGAGAAGCCCCAGGGCTCCACTCCAGCTCACAGGAACTGCTAAATTAATATGCTGCTGGGGTGGCTGCCCAGAAACTGCAGAGATAGTGACCAGACCAGCTTCCCCACCACCACTTCCTGCAGCAGCTTGCACCCAGGCTGAATAGGGAATCCATCCCAGGGTCACTCCACTGTGACTGACAACAATGATTGTGTGCACAGGTGCGGTGTAGGCATCAGCAGTCAGGTGGGTGAGAGGATCCATCAACCAGCTTCACAAACATCACTGACTGGCACTTTTATTTGGGCTGGATTTCAGCCAATGCCCTAGAGATGAAAGCCTTCACCCAGCCATTGGCCCTTACCACCACCTCCCCTCCAGGGCTGGTGGATGGGCATTTGTGGGGAGGAATGAGGGAGTAAGAAGCTGAAGGAAGGCAACAGAGGAGATGTTATTATATACATGTGTTGTCCGGCTGGTGGCTGCCCACAGGGTCAGTGGTACAAGACTTATTCAGGGGTTCTTTAACCTTATCTCCCTATTGCTGCATGTCCAAAATCCCCCTCCCAAATGCATCCTCTCTGCTTCTTCACAGTCTCTTTCAGGCATAAGAGGGCACTGAACAGGGACCCACAGGCTTTGAGATCATCTAAATGTTTCCAATTGGCTCTCCATACCCCATGAAAGGGCCTGCATCAGGTACAGAGCAGTGGTAGCCTGGCCTCTTGCACCTCACCCAACCTTCAAGGATACTGTTCCCAGTCCAATGGACTCTGCAGCTCTCCAGGTTCTCAAGAGGGCTCAGCTGCCCGCCTGCCCCCATTGTGGTGGGCACACACTGAGAAGCCCCAACAGGGAGCTCACACCCGAAGTGGTTTAGACACACCCAGGGTAGAGGGGACACAGAAATGGGGAGGGGAAGTGACTTGGCCAGAGCAGGCTGCAGATCAGAACAGGCTTAAGCATGCAGCCCAGGTCTCCTCAATGGCAGCCTGGGTCATGGGGAAGGCTGCCACTCCCCAAGGCATTAGGGCATCTCTATTAGTGGGTAATCCCCTGCCCACTTGCCTTACCTCTCCCACCTTCATTGTGTCCCATAGTCCCAGGCGGTGGGGCAAATCTCTCCCATGCACCTGTCAAAATCCTTGCTGATCCCTCTCTGCTCCCTTCACACTCTCTCCTCTCTTCCTCTGTCTCTTTCCC
>NW_005842465.1:822472-837962 GCF_000455745.1 Alligator sinensis
GCTGGCAGCACTGCCACTGCAACCCCCACTCCTCTTCTTGAGTGGTAATCAGCCTGCCAAAGGGAGTCGCTGTGCAGGGGCCCGCAGTGACAGGCTGCATTTGGCTGTGTGGAAGGAGGCAGAATGCGACACTGAAGCCAAAGCAGTGAGGAATCCCCAAAACCGTTCAAGGCCTCAGGACAGTACGGCAGGGCAGAGGGACCAACTTCCCCCTTCCTGGGGATGCAACGTCTGGTACCACCAGCATCACCATATGGCAGGGGAAATAATCTGTCAACCCTGCTGGTGCTTATTAAAGCATGCTGGTGTCTCCTCAGGTTTGCCATGGAAAGGGAGAGAGATGCTGGCAGGGCAGCCTTGGCATGCTGCTCCTCCACCCCCTCCATGCCCACTAGTCATCTGACCAAGGATGCTTTCTGCTGTGATCCATAAACCATGTCCTCCAGCATTTAACATCACTGCCTCCTGTGTCAATACATCAACTTATGGGGAGTAAAGGGGGAAAGGAAATGCATTGGGCAAGCTACCTGTCTGAGAGCCATGGCCACCTCCTCCACCCACCTATGTGCAGAGTGTCCAGGCTCTCTCTGGGACCTGGCTCTGCCAGAACAGGCAGGGGCATGGAAGGATCTTGTATTTTTCCTGCCTTTCCCCTCACTAGCTGCTGAAGTAGTCCCCCCAAGGTTGAATGGGTGGGATGGGGTCTCCCTGCCAACTCATGGGGATCTAGTGTGGGAGTAGTATTGTCTAACAGGAAGGCACTCACAAGGGCTGGCCTCTCAGCCTTGTTCTGCCCTGGGCAAGTCCCTTCCCACCTTGTGTCCACTTCAGTGCTTTGGATCAGGACTGTCTGTTAGAGCACTTGGCACAACAAGCCTGGGAGCTCCCAGGGTCAGTGTAACAATACCATGAATCAGGGGCCAAAGAATGAAGTGCACAGACTTCTCCATTCCTCCAAGCAGCCTGTTTGCATTTACATGGAGTTAAAAATAGACCTCTTCTTTTTTCTTTAGCTTAGCCTGTCTCCATTTCTCTCAGACCTGGCCAAGGGCACTTAATGCTCAAAAGCTTGTCCAGCATCTCTCCCCACTGTATATTTGGCTCCTTAAGGTCACACATCTAATCAGTGTTAAAACCAGGCACCGGACCCAGGCTTTCAGACTCCATTAGCCACGAGACATTACAGCGTCCCTGTATTTTGAGCTAGCCCCAAGATCACGGGCTCCTCTTGCTTTGCTCCAGCTGCCAGGCCACACTGCAAGTCTTCTTCCAGCCCAGCACAAAGGAATGGCTCCAGCTGTAACTATACATTTCAGGGTAGAAGTAGAGACCAATGATGAGCAACCTCAAACACTGGGTCTTTGGCTCAGGGTAGCACCCAGAGACCCCAGGGCCTGAATCTCCTGACGCCTCGGCCCTGGCTTTCTCATGCACACCTGTACAAAGTTTCAGCTGGACTGGCTGTGTGCAGGCGTGAGGAGAAGGCTGGCTCAGTGGTGACATATGCCTGCTTTGCACTAGTGTCAATGAAAGAGGCATGGCAAGGGCGTTTGGCACAAAGAGCCACGAGCACTACCTTGCAACGGCTGACTTGGTGCAAAACCCTGCTGAGATGTAGGCTGGTAACTCTTATTGTAATATGGCCTGGCAAGATAAGCTACAGACTACCTGCCAGCGGCTGTCTCGAGTAGCTATACCACAGTGAAAATTACCTGGGCCTTGTTTCTAGGAGGGATTTACACCAAGTTAGTGCCCTCAGGGTATAAACATACCTCTCTTCTGCGGAGTAGACTACAGGTTTGCAGTGCTTCTCCCAACTGCTGGGGCTGAAGAAGATGTTAAGGTGCTGCCAGTGAAGCAGGGCTCTGGTCTCTGCCAATTCCTGTGTCAGCCTGTGGGGCAAGCAGTGTTTGGTAAGCTCCTCCTGGATCCTCTGTCTCCCCATGATGTTTCCTCTGCCCCTAGCCTCTGCTGCTTCTCCCTCCATCACTCCTTCCTCCTCTCCTCTCCCTCCTTCCCCCTAAAGGCCCAGGCTGTGCAGCCACCAGCAGAGCTGCCTGAGAGGCGTGTTTGTGCTCAGAGCACACACGCTGCCAGTCCTTTTATCTCAGAGTTGAACAGAGCCCCCGATGGGTTCCTTTGCACATCCTCCTTTGATCTCAGCAGTGCTTGTGACTGCCAGCAACCAGCACAGGCAAGCCCAAGAGAGCACATGGCCACCGCAAGCAGAGCAGCATCTGTACGCTGTGGGCACGGCAGGCTGGGCATGTGGCCTTGGTAAGGCCAGGGTGTGAGGGTCCATCTCGTTTCTGTATAAAACACAGTTCCTAGCAAGTTACCCCATGCTCCCCCGGGGCTGCAGTAAGTGCAGCATGGCTTCCAGTGGGTAAGGCCCTGGACGGGCTTGGGTTCTGTTTTGGCTCTGCCACTGACTTTGTGAGTGGACCTGGGCAAATTATTTCCTCCCTCTGCACTTCAATTTGTCTAAAATGAGACAGTAGAGCTCCTTGCTCTTTGGAGAGTGCACCAGGTTATGATCCTGCAGGGGAAAACAGGAGGTGTAGTCTGCTGTGGGCTCGGTGGTACTCCTGTCCACCTCAAGCAACTACTTAGCCAAGATAGGATTACTCCAGCACAGGCAGCCCTGCTCCTCCCTTCCTCAGGTCTTGTGCAGAGGATGGCCATGTCGTGCGGGGGAGAGATGGGACCAAGACACCAAGTTTGGGTCTGACCATCCCAAGGTCATTTGGATCCAGGGTTCTCGTTCAGCCCAGCTGAAGCAAGTTCAACAAGGAGTCCCACTTCTTGGATGCAAAATCCTGGACACCCCATGGATCTGAGGCCCACAGCAGACATCCGAGGCTGGAGGCCTTAGTACGGGGCTGCAGGTGGGCTAAATTGCTTGCCTAGAGCAGTGCAGCATTTCAGCCCAATGTTGCCTGGTACCATGGAAATACATAGGGACTCAGCCACCCTGTGTGGGCCCTTCTGATCCACCCAGAGCACTTCTGCGGTCTACCTGAATGCCAGGGCCACCCTGTGATGGAGAATGGTGTTGAGGTGCATCATGCATGCCTTCTAGAGACTGAGGACCAATTTTCCAAATTTGGGACAAAATTCATAGTTCAGAGATTCTTTGGGGGCACCAGGAAATGGATCTGAAATTCAGGAGTGTCTCAGAGAATATGAGATGATTGGTTGCATGAAAGTTCAGAGCTAGCACCCTTCAGGGCTCAGAGGTGTTCAGGCTGTTACTAGTCTCCTGTCAGGGGAAAACACCACAATGATAGTGTTGTTGGCTTGATTCTTCTCTTTCTGGTGCCTGGACAGGACTGAGCCGAATGTGTCCCAGTCCCAGGCAGCGTAAAGGCTGGAATAGAAGGAGTCCCAAGCAGAGGAGGAACTAGCACTGTCTGCTTTCCAAGTAGGGCAGCCACTGCTTGGAAATATAACACAGACATGCTCATCCTGCAAGTCAGTGGGGCCCTCACCCCTCTCACTGTGTCCTTACATGATCCAGGGGTTCATGTGTCTTTCCAGCCATGCCTTGCACTGCTGGCTCACCAAGGGTGTCCGGGAATGCCTGCTTGCCAAAAAGGCGGCGTACGCCCGGTGGAAGGGGGGTGTAATCTCCAGAGAGGAGTATACCTCCTCTGCTCGGGCCTGCAGGCGGGCTGTTAGGAAGGCCAAGGCGGATATAGAGCTCAGATTAGCGTCCAGGATTAAGGATAACAAAAAGTCCTTTTTCAAATATATTGGGAGGATGAAGAAGGCGCCGGGTAATGTGGGGCCCCTGCAGGATATGCTGGGCAATCTGGTGGTTGCGTCAGAGGATAAAGCGGATCTCTTTAACCAATTCTTCACCTCCGTTTTCTTGTGCAGGGACCGGGACTTCCCTGCTGTGATAGAAGCCGGATGCGAGGGGATCGCCTTCAGACCTCAGGTTGGGGAGGACCGGGTTAGAGAGCTTCTGGAGGGGCTGGACGCGTTCAAGTCAGCGGGTCCGGATGCTCTCCACCCCAGGGTGCTGAGGGAGCTAGCTGGGGTTATTGCAGGGCCCCTGGCACGGCTCTACGAGCGATCGTGGTGCTTGGGCCAGGTGCCAGACGATTGGAAGGTAGCTAATGTGGTCCCCATCTTCAAGAAAGGGAAAAGGGAGGACCCGGGCAACTATAGGCCCGTCAGTCTTACCTCAATCCTGGGGAAACTCTTTGAGAAGATCATCAAGGAGCACATTTGTGATGGGCCGGCATCAGAAATGATGCTCAGGGGCAATCAGCATGGATTTATTAGGGGGAGATCATGTCAGACCAACCTGATTGCCTTTTATGATCAGGTCACAAAGGCCATGGACGCAGGTGTCGCGGTGGATGTAGTCTTTCTGGACTTCAGCAAGGCCTTTGACACCGTCTCTCACCCCATCCTAATTAATAAACTAGGCGACTGTGGCATAGATGCCTACACAGTCAGATGGATTGCAGATTGGCTGAAGGGTCGCACTCAGAGGGTGGTGGTGGATGGATCATACTCGACTTGGGGGGAGGTGGGTAGTGGAGTCCCCCAGGGCTCGGTCCTGGGGCCTGCGCTGTTCAATTTCTTCATCAGCGATCTTGATGTTGGGGTGGAAAGCAACCTGTTTAAATTCGCTGATGACACCAAAATTTGGGGGGAGGTGAGCACGCTAGCAGGGAGAGAGAGATTGCAGAAGGATCTGGATAGGTTACAGGGGTGGGCAAACAGGAACAGGATGTGTTTCAATACGGACAAGTGCAGGGTGCTGCACTTGGGTAGTAGGAACCAGCAGCACACTTATACGATGGGGAACTCCCTACTTGAGAGCACGGAGGCGGAAAGGGATCTTGGTGTCATTATTGACTCCAAGATGAACATGGGCCGACAATGCGAGGTCATGGTTGGCAGGGCTAACCGGACCTTGTCGTGCATCCACAGGTGCATCTCGAGTAGAGCCAGGGAGGTGATCCTCCCCCTCTATGCGACGCTGGTCAGGCCGCAGCTGGAGTATTGTGTCCAGTTCTGTGCGCCCCATTTCAGGAGGGATGTGGACAACATGGAGAGGGTCCAGAGGAGGGCCACCCGCATGATCCGGGGACAACAGGGCAGACCCTACAGTGAGAGACTGCGGGACCTGAACCTATTCAGCCTCCACAAGAGAAGGCTGAGGGGGGACCTGGTGACCGTCTATAAACTCACTAGGGGGAACCAGAAGGGTTTGGGGGAGACGCTGTTTCCCCTAGCCCCCGCTGGCATAACAAGGAGTAATGGGCACAAGTTGATGGAGAGGAGGTACAGATTGGACATCCGAAAAAACTACTTCACAGTTAGGGCGGCTAGGAGCTGGAACCAACTTCCAAGGGAGGTGGTGCTGGCCCCTACCCTGGGGATCTTTAAGAAGAGGCTGGATACTTACCTGGCTGGACTCATTTGAGTCCCGTTTTTGTTTTTAGGGTTTTTTGTTGTTCTCCCGCCCTGGCGGGGGGTCGGGCTAGAAGATCTATTAGGTCCCTTCCGACCCTAAAACTATGAAACTATGAAACTAGGTCCAGGCCCCTCGGTGGAGCTGGGAGTAGAAACTTTCTTCCATTACCAGGCATAGACCCAGTTCCTCTGAGGACAACTGTGGGATGGTTCTTGCTTCATTCACCACCGACACACAGCCCCAGCATCTGCTCTGGGTATCCACATCCCGGATGTCCTTGTAGTGGAGGAGAGTCCTCAGTCCGCACTGGGATCTTGGCAGCACACTTTGCCAAGCTGTCAGATTACATCCTTCCTTGCCAGTCCCCATCTGTCAGGTGGGAGTTTCTGCCTGTGAACCTCTTGCATCAGGGACGTGGAGCCCCTGGTAAGGTGGGGGTTAATGCCAATCCAGCCTAGCAGTCTGGATCTGGAGCGATCTGGGGGCTAGAAGCACACATGCAGCTTCTTCAGAGGCTCCAGAAGGGAATTTGCTGTGGAAAAATCTATTCAAATGCGGCTAAATGAAAGTAAATCCCTGGTGTACCCAAGGCATATGGTGTTCAAAATGAAATAGCCCAGCTGAAGGATAATGGCCCATCAGGGGGCTATTAATCTGTGGGCTCTTCTTATGCCATGCGGCAGTGACAGTGTGGAGGAAAAGGCACTACATAGATATGGACCCACTATATTGTTTAAAGGGACTGAGGCAGAGATTTGTCCAATAATCCCACACGAACCTAGCAGGCAGACACCGCTACTAAGATCAAATGCTGTATTAGCGAACAGGGAAAGTCCTCCCCTGGTCTTGGGGGAAGCGATTTCACAGGGCTCTTGCATCTGTGATCAGATACAAAGGGACCTGCATGAGAGGCCACACTGGGAGGTGTCATCTGTCATTTAACAGTCTGACTCAGAGTAGCCCCGACTGGACTGAGCACAAAACTGCTCCTTTCTATTAGATCAGCTGGCTCTTTTGTACACGTAAACTTTGAGGGGCTTTTCCGTGGTGGTTTCAGACAGCTTTCACTGGGCATGTGTGCAGTGGCCAGTGGGGGGTTCCTGGGCTCGTGCATGTCTGTGTGGTTGTGTGTGGTCTAGAGATCTAGATTTTGCACATGGCAAGGTCTTAGGGCTGTTCATTTGCTTGGCCCATGTTAAATGCCATTTAGGAAACAACAATGAGAAGTTAGTCTTTGGATTGCAAAGGCTTCCCATCTTCTCAGCTGGTGAGAGCAGGGTTTTGATTCTGCCCATTACAGGGCCTAGTTGATCTGGGTTCAGATTTCACAGCACGAAGTGTTCAGAGTCCCACCCTTCAGCTTGTGGGTTTGGGTTTGATTGTGGCCATCTCAGGCTATATCCTCACCATCTCCCTGCTGTTGCTGGGGCACCTGTTCTGGAGCAGTCTTCACCCACCTGCTCCCATTCACACACTCCAAACCCGGAAAGGTGGCAAGGAAGTCACTTGAGAGCCATCTCCCGCAGCTGCTCTCAAGCACCCCAGAGACCGTGGTCTCAAGAGCAACCACATGAGGATGCCTCTAGAATGGCTTCGCTGCTGCTTTCCTGGGTTTGGCCTGTGCGGGCAGGGGGAGGATGATGCTCTCAGCTCCGAGTTCCTCTCACTGAGATGCTGTTTTGCTCAGATCTTCATTTGCTCCATAGCCCCACGATGCTCTTGGTCACCCCCAGGTGGTAAAGCTGGATGCTTATACCTCAGCAAAGACAGGCAGCCTTTCTTCTTAGCCCAGCCCAGGAATCGGTTTGGTCTTTCAGAGATTTGGCAATCAACTAAACCAACACCCTTCCCCGCACTCCAGCCTCGCTGTGCTCCCCTTCCCTTTGACAGGTCCCTCTGCTTCCCTCCCATGATCACAGCAGCCTGGGGCAAGAAGAGGAGCAGGCTGGGTTAAGATCATGCAAGTTTTGTTCTTTCTGGTGGAGAATCCTCATTCATAGTGATTCCTTTGACAGGGAGATTATGAGACAGCGACTGAGCTCTTATCTACCTCGTGTATCCAAGAACAGGGCTTGTGGGACATCCAGGGGCTTGAACATCCATTTCCATCAGCCCATGGGATGTTTCATGTCGGTGAGGTTGTCAGACCCTCAGCACACGGCCTCATGTTGACATTGGGGTATGGACTCGATAAAGGCATCAAGACTCTCCCCGTTGATTTTACTGGGCTCTGGATCAAGTCCCATCAAAATTCCTCCCATTGGAGAAGGCCAGGGAAGTTGCAGCCCTCACCTAGTGAGGGATGAAATTACTGACCCATCTTTGGTTAGGAGCAGAGCCAGACTGTGATCCAATGGACATGACACATGAGACAGCTGCCCTCCAGCCTCCCCCATCTTGGCCTGCCCGGAGGTCTCAGGGTGTGCTGCTGGGGAATGCAGACTTGCCAGTTCAAGTCCAACTCAGATCAGCAGCATCTGGAAATCACGGCCCAACGCTCAGTGTCCCTTAAGCAATATGTTTGCCTAGTTGTGAAGAGATGAACACCTACAATGCACCTAAGTCACCTGCGCTGGGAACTAACCAGCTCCCTCACTAGCAGCTTCCTCAAAGGCCAGGGCTTGCATAGGCCTCAGAGCTTGCTACCCCCACCCCTTCCCAGAGGGGCTGTCTCCACTTCAAGCTGGCAGGGCACATGGGTAGCACTTGCCCTGCTGCTTCCTACACTGGCCGAGTCCTGTGGGCAGTGAAAATTGGTCCCTGGAGCCATCAATCTGAGATGTCACATATTTCTCTGAAGAATGGCTCAGCAGAGCTCGGCGGGGCTCAGGGGGTAGGGGAATCATTCTGGCCCTGACTCAGGGCTGAGGCTGCACGTTGGGGTGATGTGAAAAGTCTGGCCGTTCTCCTCTGCTCCATACGGATCCAGGAGGCTTGTTTGTTTGTCAGCGGCTCAAGCACGGGGACAGTTTGCAGGCAGGCGCTCTGTGCGCGCGCGTGTGTTGTCTTCCTGACAATTGCTTTGTTGCCCTCTGCAATTTAATGAGCCTGCTGGCTCCAGACGGCTGCTGCTTCTCCTTTGTCAGCAGGTTTTTATGATGTTTTTGGATCTCACTATTTCAGCCTTTGATCCAAGAATTACAGCTCCAATTAGCTTCAAGAAAATAGGCCCTGTCATGGGATCCATCACCTGTCTTGTGTGGCTCTGCTGTTCAGGAAAGGGAGAGGGTGGCAGTGCCTGCACCTTCCCCAGACAGCTCCCAGCCCCGCTCCACTCAACCACCCAGTCGTGAGTGGGGACGTTCTCCAGGGGGCTTCCTCTTATAGCCTCTTGCTGCTGCACGGTTTTTTTCCCTTCTGCTCAGCTCTGTCTCCCCACATGCTCTGCATGGGGGATAGGCTGTCATTATATTAGCGATGTCCCTGGAGGGGGCTGCGTGCGTGATGCAGCAGCTGCTCACACCCTTGCTGTAAAGCAGCAAACTGCATATTAATACCAAGCGAATTTCTGCTGAGATTCAAGGGAGCATGGGGCAATGGGCAAACATGCTCGCTTGTCTTGCCAGGACTGTATAGGGGAAGGCAGGCAAAGAAGAGTGGCCCAGTGCGTCACATGGCTCCAATTCCTTCTCTGCTGGGGACTCTCTGTGTGGCCTTGAGCATTTCACTTGAGCCCAGATCAACAAATGAATTTAGATGCGTAGTTCTCATTCTCTTTACTCTCCTGATGCCAAAGAAACCATCTGGAAAATGAGCAATTCACTCCCCTTCCTCTAAGGGGGCACTGAACAGACAGATGCATTGGAGAGAGTGATATGTCCAGGGTAGTGCTATAGTACCTTTACAGAAGTGTGTGTGTGTATGTGCATGTGCGCGCATGTACACACATGAGCACATGGTATTGAATCACTCCAGGTTTGGTTATTTTATTCCCCTCCACTGGCTAGAAGACAAAAAGACCGGAAACCTCAACACTGTTTGACAAAGAATCATCTTTGCTTCATGTAGAAGAAAACTGGGTATGTGGGGATCTGAAGGTCCTGAGTTCTGTACTGTGATATTTTAACATAGAGCTGGTGGGAAAACAATGTTTTATTCGATCAGAACTTGCAAGGACAGATGCCCATGTAGCTTTTCCTGGGAAGCAGTTCCAATTCTTATTTTTAATTGACATTTCAAAATGGAAGGAAAATTTCCATTTCAACTTCATACATTTCTGTTTGGTTTAAACCAAGCAATAAAATGCTGACTGGCATTGAAAGAAGCCTTTTCATTCTGATATTTCCCACTGGGATAAATCAAACATTTTCATCAAAAACTGACATGTTCCCCAGGAAAAAATTTCTGTTCTGCCAAAACACTGGTTTTCTGCAGGAAAACTTTCCATGCGAGAGCTGTCAACAGGCTGGATCTGAAATTCAACCTGCTAGAAGGGGACTGCACAGCCATCCTACCCTGTCACCCCTGCTCCCCTCCCCAGATGTGACAGAGAAGCTCCATCCCATGAGCACCTGCAATGTGGCATTTAAATTGGATGCAAATCCCCAGCAAGCAGTCAAGGGGGAGACTTTCAAGTGCAGAGACAAGTGGCATGCGCTGGCAGCTGCTTTTCCTTCCCCTCCTGCTCATTCGGATCCTTTCCTAATTACTGGAAAGTGCTGCTGTACATAAAAGCCAGCTGCCATCAAGCCAGGGCAGATCCAGAGCTGGGAGTGTCTTGCAGAGCTGAGCTGGGCCAGGTTCTGAGGAACATCCAGGCAGCTGTGGAAAATGATCCCGGCTGTGCTGCTGGTCAGCCATGCTGTTTGCCCTGCCCATGCTCTGAGGCTTCCCCTTGTTGCTCTGAAGCACTACCAGAGCCAGCGTGCTGCTTGCACACAAGGCTCTTTAGTAACCGGACAATTGAGCATGAATGCGTGTGCTCTGGGTTGCTTGTAGCCTAGCGTGAAGAATGCCAATGAAGCAGGGACTGCTAGGAGTTCTCTCACCAGGTCCCCTGTAATAAGGGATCATCTCACCCATGTGCCAGTGAGACCTGCTCCTTCCATCACTCCTTCCCGCTGCTCTTTTACCTGGGAGCATAACTGAGGGCTGGGGCAGCAGCCCCAGGAGCTGTCTTTGTCGGGGAGGGTCAAAAATAGACATTTCCACAATTGGCATCCGGCCACACTTCCAGTAGTGTAGTGCCCAAGACTGTCCTGTGCACCACTGCTACCCAGGGCACAAACTTGCCCTGTTTTGCATCTGCTCTTACCTGCATGGTCAGGGGCCCATATTCAGGACTCCTTGGTTCCTTTTGGTCATGGGAGCATGTATCATCTTGTCACTGGAGTCATGAAGTCTGTTGCTGGCTCTGAGGAAGATCATGACCTGATGGCTACAGCAGGAGATCTGGCTGTTTGGACCCTTAGGACCCAGTTTCTAGTCATTTCTAGTTGATGGCGAGATGGAGACCAGGGTTGAGTCAGGACTCCTGGGTTCTCGTCCCGTCTTGGACATAAAGCTAAAGGACATTTTTCAGCTGACACGTTTAGCAGATCTGGGTTGATGGCACCAAACAGTAAAAAACAAGCAAGTAAAAAAAAAAAAAAAAAAAATGGAGAAAAATATCAAAACATTTCCATTCAAACCATTTGGAAATGAACGTCGCTGCCATTCAAAATCAACCACTGGAAAGAGCTTCTTTTGGGGTCAGACAACTCCTTTCATTCAAGCCAAGCCAAGCTGTCTGGACCAGTAACACCCTCCACGTTTCCAGGGGCGTCTTGTGGAAACAAAGCAGACGGGGAAAGGCACTTGGCTCTGCAGCAGCTGGCTAGAATTTACTCACTAAAATGTCCCAAAGGGACTACGCTGGAGAGAGGCCTAAATTATTCCTTCCATTTAAATTCATTTATGTTACCCAACATCAGCAAAAGCAGTGCCCTTTGAGTCTGTTTGAGACAAGCCAGTGAGAGTATTTCACCACAGGGAATCAGCCAGATCAGCCCTTCAAAACCAAACCTGGTGGGGTCCTGCAGCCAAGCTCACTGCCTCCCAAGCATGGCCAGCCTTACAGCCTCACTCCCTCCTCCTGTGCTTCAGGCCCTGCCCTCCTCAAGTGCCCTGGGGTCCTACTACCTCGCCCCCCTGTGACAACACCCCCATGCTGCCACCTTTGCTATTAGCCCTCCAGGATTGCATAGGAAGGGGCCATGTGCTGCAGCTCCCGACTATGAATCTCCATGCCCGCTATCCTGGTACTCCATCCACTGTTGCAATTCTCTCCACTTAGCATGGTGATACTTCCCACCCTGGACTGCACTATGGCAAAATCTCTATCACCATACACCATAACCTGTATCACAACACTTCAAAACCTCAGCCCTGTGACACTCCACCTGCAGCATCATCTAGCCTCAAACCTCAAAAAAGTCACAGGTTGGACCCCAAAATGTCACAAGATTTTGATGTAAAGCAAGGATTCACTTCTGCCTTGAGGCTTCTCTCTACCTGTGCTCCTCCTGTAGGGGCTGGTGGTGGCATTTAGTGTCATGTATCAGAGCATCTTACTTACACTGAGATAGATGACTGGTCACTGCACCCAAACATCAATTACTTCTGTGCCTCTTGCCCCACATGTACTCTCACCCATCCCGGGTACGGAGGCTCTTCCAGGGAGGAGGGCAGCTGCAGTGAGCACCATCATGAATGGGCACCATCCTGCAATGGGCACTATCTTTTTGCTCTCTCCTCCCTGCCCCCTCCTGAGAAAACAGTCTCAACTGCTCCCTCTGCTTCCTCCCCAACCCCAAATCTCTTCTGGCCCCTGGGCAGGGGAGCCTTGCCAGCCTCCTGCACCTGCCCTGGGCAGTGGCTTTTCATCCAGAGAGTTAGAAAAGTCAGAAAGCTATGGCTGGAGAGTGCCCAACACCATTACTCAGTAGCATATTGGAGGGAGCGGGGGCAAGCAGGGACCAGCTCCAGGAATTGATTTAGAGGACTCAGAGCACCAAAAGAGCTTGCTACTCCTTTGCCATTACTGCAGGCCAGCTCAGACCCTGAGAGGGAGCAGAAGAAGAGAAGAGCAGGTGGGAATGCAAAAAAAGAGAGATTGAGAGAGAAGCCTGGCTAAAGTCTTTATCTTGCTGGGATCCTTTGACCCTAGCTCACTTCCTGTCCTTGGGGCAGGGGGCTGGACGTGATGATCTTCCAAGGTCCCTTCCAGCCCGAACATCTATGAAAGTCTGAAGTCTATAAAGGGGCAGGAGGAACAGGCCTTGTGACATGGAGAGCTGCTTGGTGGGGCCTGTCCTTTTTGTTCTGAGCAGAACTTCTTTGCCAAGTGGGGTCCAAGATGACACCTCACTGCAGAGGGAGTGGTAGTGAGCAGAGCAGTTGGTCCCCTCCTGTGTGATGATCCCAGGCCAGCAGGACTCACCCAGTGGTGTGGCAGCTAGCCATCTATCTGAATCCAGGCTCTGCATCCTTGTTAGCAGCTGCTGACGTGTGTGTGGGTGATGCTCCAGCAGGGCCCACTTAGGTAACATTCGGAGCCACTTGCTGCGAGGCAGCCCGAGTGGAGTTTTATTGATCTCCTAATTGCAGCCACTGAAAAGGATCCAGCGGATGGAGCCTCTCATCAAGGCTGGCATGCTGGAGACCTGCCAGAGCCTGGCACAAAGGACTTGTAATCCTAGGAGTTGGGGCTGAAATGCAGCTACCTGAGGGGCCTCTACAGAGCCCCCAAGTCCCACAGTGCCAGCAGGAGCAGCAGCGTGTTCATGCTAGCGGTGGCTTCTACTGCCAGCCCAGCGCTGTCCCACTGCCATCCCAGGACAGGGCCAGATTCCCATGAGAGCTCACCATGCTGGGAGCTGGGCAGCTTTGTGGCATCTGGTGCTTTCCAGGTCCACGTCTGCAGGCAGTGGCAAGTTACAGAGGTGAATCAGCATCATAACAGGTAGGGAAACCAGTGAACATCAATGGCCAATCCCAACCCAGTGGCTCTCACTCCTGACCTGATGCCCCCTGCCCCAGGCCTCAGCCCCCCAGTGTGTGGGGCATGGGGTGGGGGGCACAAGCAGCCCCTTGCAAGCTGGAACTCTGCCAACCTGCAAGGGAAAAGCCATGGTTTCCCACATTTTTTGCCTTGAAAGGAGAATCAATTTCTAAAGTTTGTTGATCCGTTTTTAAAGTTCGTTCACGACCCTTTCATATATTCTTGCGACCCATTTTCAGGTCACGACCCACGGCTTGAGAAATGCTGCAGTAGAGCACTCAGTGTCCTGCACAAAGGCAGATTTACCCACCTCCTTGCCACAGGGAAGTTGAACATTAGAGCCAGTGTCCTGAACAGCTTTCACCATGAGCAATTACTGGTGTGTTTTGTTTCCTCCCAAAAACAGAATGTGTGATCCCCAGCGTGGAGGGATCCCCTCAGCCAGAGGCGCGAGTGGCACCGTTGAGCACATGACCAGAGCAGAGGTCAGCAGGGCTTGCACAGCCAGCACACTGTGGCAGTCTGTTGCTCTTTTATTTAAAAGCATCCAAATGCATAATCATGTGCCTTAAAAAATTGCTGCTATTTTCTCCCTAGCTGCCGACTCCCAGGGAAATGGAGTAAATGCAGATGGGCAGCTTGAAACACATGTAATTAGGCAAATGGGGGAAAGCGCGCGCAGGGGAGGAAACAGCATGTTACTTATCTGTTTATCCGAGTGAAATGGACAGGCTGCCCTCCCTTGAATGGCATGATCCATTAGGTAATAACAACTTGCTTTCTCTAACCCAGGAAGGTTCATTCATGAATGACATGAAAACATAAATCCCTGTGAAATGCAGCCACCTCTGGGGGTAGAGCACAGAAGCACTTTAACAGCACATAATAATGCTGCACAGCTGTTGGGGAAAAGGAGGAAATGAAAACATGGGAGGTGGCTGTAAATGTTGGATGAATATAGATCAGTGGGATGTAATTACTCAAGAATGGCATTTATGTACCAGGGAGATGCGAGGATCTTTTGTGCCCAGGACTGAAGATTTGTCTCTCATCCAAAAGGCATCACTCCCCAGCTTGCTGCTGAGGCTTTATGCTCAGCGCTGGCTTGCAGGAAAGAGCACCCCCCATTGACTTGTCCATGCCATGTCCTCCAACATGCAGCTTTTCCTAGAAGGTTTCTTCCCAGGCACTCACTGGGGCTGGAGCTGGTTTACAATTTAGCAGCAGCACAATAAGCAGCTGCGGTGACAGACATTTGGGAAGGCCAAAAAGGGAGAAAGCCAATCCCCCTGCTCTAGAGGCACTCCCTTTGAGAGTGGACAGAATATGGCCTGCGGGCCACGTTTGGCCCGCCAGGTCATTCTGTCCAGCCCATGGCTTCCTCCAAAAAACAATTATTACCAGCCCATGGCTGCAGCTCTGAAAGCTCGTGTGATGCACAGGCTTTCAGAGGTTGCATGCCATCGAAACGGGCATGCTCTGAGAGCTCCATGTGGAGGCACCAAGTGCAATGGCACGTGACTGAACAAGTGGGGTGTGGGAAGAGGAGGGTGTTTGTAGGGTATGTGGGGCTGGGTGGGTGTGAGCCCCCCGCGACATGCCTCTTCTTGGCGCACAGCACCCGCCGCCAACGGCAGCAGCAAGCGGGCCCTTGAGGTCCACAGCAGCCAGAGGCCCCCAGTGACATGCAGCTCCAGGTGAATCCTGGGATCTGCAAATGGTGGCATGGAGTGCCTTCAGACCAGACAAGCCAGTCTGGCACAGGTGTGCACCAGTGAACTGGGCCAGCTCCATGCCGTCACATGCAGCTCCTGAGACTGAGCCAGAGCCATGCAGTGCCAGGGGGCTCTGCCTGCCATGGACCATGAGCGCCCCGAGGGTCTGCCGCCTATTGCTGCTGCTGCCACTGGTGGCAAGGGCTGTGTGCTGGGAGGGAAAGGCATGTGGCGGGGGGCCCACACCCACCCACAAACCCCATACCCACCCACACACACCACCAAAAACCACACACCTACCCCCTCACACCTCACCCACAAACCCTACACACACTCCCACACCTGCCCACAGACATG
>NW_005842465.1:837972-839334 GCF_000455745.1 Alligator sinensis
CCCTACAACCACCACCCAACCACCCACACCCCTCAACACAATATACCAGAGTAAGACTGTATTTTGAGCTGTTATACAATCGCCTCTACATATACTACACAAACACACATGTATCAGGGCAAAATATTTTTTAAATAAAATTAAAAAATGTTAGAGAAGATGTTTGATTTTTAGTATATGATTTGTTTTTTTTCCCAATTCCAATATAGCATCCTCCCCTTCCCAAAGGAGTACTTTCAGGGGGAAAGGGAGGGACTTTCAGTGGCAAAGGTCAGGGGTTAGGACCTTTGGTCCCAAGATGGTGATCAGGGGGCAGGGCACCTGTCAAGGGGCAGAGCTACCTTTGTGGCCCTTGGCAGCTCACCAAAAGTCATTAAGCGGCCCTTCAGCCAAAATAATTGCCTACCCCTGCTCTAGAGCCACGGTCCTTGCCAAAATAGCCATGCAGATGAAGCTGATTAAGCACAATTGCTCTGGCTGATGACAGCTCTGGCTTTGCATCATGGCCAAGGATCGCTGGCTGGGTTCTGTGAAAGCGGTGGTGATACACCTCCCAGATCAGAGCACAGCTGACAGGTGGTAGTGCCAGAGTGTAGTGAAAGCACAGCCTGGACTGTGTGATGCCACCATGCCACCGAGCACTCATGTTCCCAGCCAGCCAAGGCTGGACAATGCATGCATATGCAATGGCTAGTTCATTGCCTAGTCAAGCAGAGACCCGAGCACATCTGCGGGTTAGAGGTCTTGGTACTCTGCACACCCAGGCTCCCTTGACATCTGGTCATGCAAACGAGTGCAGAGGGGTGGGCCCCAGCCCTTTCCTGGAAGCTAGTGAGAATGGGCTGTCTGCCCCCCTCCACAGAGTGAAGGTTACCCAAATGCTTCTGCTGCTGAAGCGAGAGCTCCTGTCTCTCTGCTGCTGGTTAATTATTGAGGACCTTGTACTCAAATATATATTTCTGCATCCATGTCAGGGCCCATGTCATCCCAATCACAGCTCAGGCGAGAGGACAGCCCACTTCAGGGCCTTTCATGTCAGGGCACATCAGGGCACTGCTGGCCAAACACCCTTCTAAGAGCAAAGCCCTTTGGGAGAAGCAGTATGCTGAAGAGGCAGCCCAACCAGAGGAGAGGGCTGTTCTGTAGCTGGAGAGGCAGGCCATGTAAGGAAGCCTGCTAGAATAAACCATGCTCCCCTTCCCCCGAGAGCTAGCAGGAGGAGAATGCTAATAAATAATGGATGCTAATCCTTGTCTTTACCTCATCAATGATCTCAAAGCATGTTGCAAGTATTAACTATGCAAGCCCATAGAATAGGTAGGTAGGTAAAAGTTAGGTGTTGCTTTGGTTTCTGCAGGGATG
>NW_005842465.1:839365-852494 GCF_000455745.1 Alligator sinensis
ATGCAGCTACCATTGGAGAGGGATGCAGCAGCAGAGCAAAATTCAAACAGCCAGGAAAACTGCAGACAGACAAAACATGTAAGTGCTTGGGCTGGAATTTAGCCAAGCCCCCAGGGTCAATATTTGACCTCTTTCAGGAACTTCCATGGAGTCTTTAAAGGGCATAGGGGGCAGGTGCTCATTATCCAGGAGACAGCTCCACAGCACAGCAACCCCTGACATCATGCTGGTGCATTCGAACTGAAGATTAGCAGAGTGCCCCCTACTATCCTATAGGTGAGGGTCCCCTGATGGGTCCTCCTGATGCCACTTAAAGCCCAAGTGTGCGTTGCATCCCTACTGCAGGGCCCTGAGGCTGCTCTGCAGGAACCTGTCATGCAGCAATAGTGACATGGGCGATGCAGAACTTCTCATTTCCGCCCATGTGGGACAGTGCCTTAGGCATAACATCCACTAAGCGGTGAGCTACTCCCTGGATGCTGGCCACCCACAGACCAGATCAGCCTTATTTGGTTTGGCTGCCGTCATAGTGGCTTTGAAATAGTTTTGCTATTTCGTTATCCTTATTCTTACCCAAGAATGTGAGGGAAGGTCTACACTGCTGCATAGTGCAGACACACTCGAGCTAACTTTAAATTAGCTAGCTCAGACAACAGCAGCACAGAGCTCAGTGTGAATAGGTTTTGCAGCCCATGCTGAGGTCCGAGCTGCTGTGGCTGAACAGCGGCTGGCACTTGAGTTAGCTCTTTTAAAAGCCAGCTCAAATATGTCTACATTACATGTACCCTTGGTCTGCTGGGGATGCCCCCTCAGTGTGGCTGCAGGGATAGTGCATGCTCACCTTTGCCCCTGCTTTCCTCACATGATTACAGCCGAGTCTTGGGAAGTTAGCAAGGATCAGTGTCGCAACAAGTTGCAGAGATCTCTTTGGGAGATCCCCAGGGGTCACCGAGCACTACGACCCCCAGCAGATCCCCAGAGGATAGCAGATAGAGGATAGGATCCCCAGAGGTCTGCAAACTAGGGGAGACTCCTCCACCCCCACACCCCACCACATATATTCACAGTTTTCCAGGCCCTGCTGATGAAATCCCTACAGGTTGCTGCCCTATAGGGCTTGCTGGCAGAGGACCTCATAGGCAAATTAAGCCCAGGGATTTTGCGGCCTCCAGCACATTGGATCATGGCATATGTAACAGGCCTGAACATCCCTCTGCAGTGGCAAAAGGGGAGCTGAGCTGGGTGACTGCCAAGCTTGTGCTGTTGGACAGCTCCTGACATTGCTTGAGTTACCACCCACCTTGATCCATCAAGCCCCAGTGCTCACCTCTTGCTCTACTCCCGTCATGCTGCTAGCTTCAGAAACCTGCATGGTGTCACCCATCGGTGAGCGAGTGCTACCGGTCCCCCTCTGTGTCTTGGTGGCTGAGGCCATGAATGTGTCCTATCCTAGCCTCAAAGCTGCAGCAGCTCTTGCTTTCAGCACAGTCAGTCTCTGGCTAGAAGAGCCAGTAACACTGACTGGTTTTGAACACGTATCTGGGGAGCTGCAGGAAGAGGTGGATTTGCTCCCATTTCTTTATAGCAAGATGAAAGACAGATCTTGAGGCAACAGGGCAGGGTACAACTCTCTTCTGTTGTACCAAGGTTTTTGCCTATTGTTTGTGTTTTGGCAGCACCCAGAGGCCCCAGGCAAAGCTCTGGCCCACTGTGCTAGGTGCTGTACAAACATTGAATGAGCAGAAAGCCACTCCTCCAAGGATCTTACAGCTTAACATGGAGCCACATCATGGGTTATCCACATGATGTTATCCCAGAGGGTCTTTCTTGGTCCTTCCCACTCCCAAAGGCAGCGCAGCCTTTTCTCAAACTACTGTGTGCATGTATGTACAAACTACTGTGTGCATTGCCCTGTAGGGGTAGACTGCAGGAAAGATAACTGCTTCGCTACTGCTTCCAGCAAGGAGTTGAACTTCTGAAACTAGCCCCCAAAGCCCAGCTCAGAGGCTTGTGTGGTCTGACTAGCAGGTGTGTCTGCCACATGTCAGGCCTTTAAAATCCTCCCAAATAAATGGCCTGGAGACAAGGGAGGTGGCAGGATGGCTGGTTTCCTCATCTTTTTTTGCTGTTTTATTTTGTGATGTTAGATTAATTTGCCTGGGGAAAACAGTGGACACAAATCATCAGTCACCAGTGGTGGATGGCATTCACCTTCCAGATTAGCCTAATTTGAAACCTAATGGCCCTGTTAGACACAGAGCTCCACACTAGATATCCAGAAATACTTCACAGCTAGATAGGTCCCTTGGGCATCTTCTTAACAGGGTCTCCTCCAGAGGGCTATGTGGCTTGGACTCAGCGACTTCCTAATTTCATAAGTATGAAGGTCAGGAGGGGCAGTTGGGAATCATCTCTGTCCTCCAAAAGTGTCTTCCTCCCCTGGCAGAACTCAAGCCCACCCTACTGCTTTTAAGCAGCGATCATATGTATTAGCCACTAGAACTACACATAGGAGCTCAGCCATAATGCGGCTTGTCAAGGACACATGGCTGCTATTGGCCTGGATGAAACCACCTGCTGTTATTTTCCCTCCCTGTCCTGTTGCGATGACCTGGAGTTGTGGTTCTGCTTTGTCCTTGCATTTAAAGCTGAGGTGCACTGCTGGGTGGCCAGGAAGGAGTCCATCCTGCTGTATTAGAAGCCTCTGGTCCCTGGAGTGAGATGTATCCTTGGCAGTCTGTCTAGCATGTTATTACCTAGCGGGATGGTATTTTCTTTTATCTCAAAAATACAGAGTTGAATTCAATAAAAGAGCAAAAATTGCAGCTGGCGGGCAATGAGATTTGTTTTTTAATAAAGCAGCTCTGCTGGGAGAGAGGGCTTCCGAGGCAGAGACAGGGGCTCCTCGAAACCTGTCCCCCATCTGTAATTAGGTTTTAGCCCAGCTCTCCCAAACTGAACAGCACCTGGGGAAAGCCAGGACACTGCAGGATTCAGCAGGTGGTACTCTCCCCCCCAAGTCATACTGAACAGAGCTGCACGGAGGAATGGAGCGGAGCTGAGCAGGAGTTCACTCAATACATTTCGACTGCTGTTCTCTTCAGGGCATATTTCAGCCCTGTATGAAGAGCCAGCATGAGGCTGAGGTCCTGCGAAGTCCTCAGGCTGGACCTCCTCGCAGGAGTGATGATCACCCTCCTGAATTTGGGCATTCAAGATTTGCTTCACTCAATGAGTCATTTGCTGCCTGCAAACAATAAGAAACAAATAAGTTCCTTCACGCAGAGAGATGAGCAGCCCAGGGGAAACACTAGCTATAATCCAAGCTATTGTTGCTTAGTTTGGACTGGACACAGCAGCCACGAGGTCTCAGCCCCTCCTGGCTCAGTGAGTACAATTCTCTTAAAATCCCTGGTTTCAGGTTTGGGAAATCAAGGGTCACCTTCTGACGGGATTTGCCATCTCTGCCATGAATCTTGGCCAGATCCCGCTTAGCCGGACATGAGTAGTAAGTGACCCCCGCCAGGGCCTGAACGGTGTCATCTAGTCTCTGAGTGCCTGGTGAAAGCAGCCCAAGTGCGGAGGAAACTCTGACCCCTTCCAACTCTGAGACCCTGGCCTTTCAGTCCCTGATCCTCCCTTGTTTTACATGGCTCTGCCTCCAGGACCTGCCTTCCAGTTCAGCTCCTAAAAAAGGGACTTTACCTCTTGATAGGGAAATAAGTGCAACCCCAAGTTCCAGGCAAGCAAAGCAGGGGTGTAGGTTGTAGCTGTGTTGGTCTAAGGACATGGGCAGACAAGGTTCTTTGGGTAAATCTAATATTTTATTAGACTGACTCAAATAGTTGGAAAAATTCTTCTTTGCAAGCTTTTGGGTATAAATACCCTTTGTCAGGCTGAGGAAGCATCTGCAGTTGGTGTGTGCTCTTCCCAGATGGAATGAATAGTAAAGAAGCCAAAGGCTGGGATGCGTGCAAGAAAGGCAGTCAGTGAAGATGTAAATTGAGGAGTCAGACATTTCTCTTCAGTAAAGGCATTAATTAGGGCAAGGGCCACTCAGCCACAGGTTCTCTGTCCCCCACCTAAGGAGGTAACAGTGCTTCTGCCCCAATCCAGCCTGCACAACTCTCAACACCTGAAAGTTAGCTTAACTTCTCTTTCTCTGATCTGCCCATCCCAGAGATCCAAAGCAGCGTGGCTGTTTCATTGCTCCTGACTCCCTGCAGCTTCCCCTCTCACAGCTGACTCCCTGTTTCCTTGGCCCCTGCCATTGTCATATTTAATGCTCTCTTCCCTGGACACCTCCCAGGTGTCACCAGCAAGCCTAGCTTTGGTGAAGTGTCAAGAAAGCTATGTAAGTCTGTGTTGATGCATGCTAGAAATCCATCCTGTCTGGTACTTAGGCAACTGGGATGTAGTAGGGACTCTACTAACCTTTCAGTCCCTGTGTGAAGCCTAGTCAGGGAAACTGAGGTATGCAATAGTATTAGGACATAAACAGAAATATTACAATATAACCCGTAGTCCATCACATAAGGCTCCTGTGATTTTTGCATCCAGAGAGGAGGGTTCACACTAGAAAGTCCTGGCATAGTTAAAGTAGCCAAAATTTTTCAGCATCGATTTCTTGGGGAGGGGGGAAGGTAGCTTGGGAACAGTGCACTGCATCTGTGCAAGGGTTGAACTAGGTGGTCTTTGAGGTCCCCTCCAACCCTGTGATTCTGCACCAGTATGAAGGGACTTACTCTGGGATAAGTTAGTTCCGCTTTGCATGGGGGATAAACTATTCCAGTTTCAGGTACCTTTATGCTATGTAACTGCACACACTTAGGGAGCTGTGCTGCTGTGGTTCTACCAGCTAAGTGAAAACAGCAGAACCATCTAGTGATAACAGGCTCTCAAATACCTCAGTGGCTTTTGAAAATGAAACTTCAGCTCCTAGACTCCTTAGATGCTCCTATTATTAAAACTTCGGCCTAATAGGACATCTAGAACTGAGGCCTGCCTGTTACACCTTAAGCAGCCTGTGACAATTCCTATAAGGACAGCATCAACTTAAAAACCTCCTTGGTCTGTCATCTATTAGCCACCATGATTATTTCACCTGCACTTCCACTGTCTATAATTGGAAAGGGGCCAAGAGAAAAAAAATCTCTATCATTTATCATTTGACAATACATATTCTAGAGTCAGCTCCACTCTAACCCCATAGAGTTAGTTAATTAGTGTCACCTGTGCAATTGGGAAGAGGAAAACACTTAAAATAATAGGAGTGTGCAAAGGCAAAAGCACCATAATTGACAGGGGGACAAAAGGTAGATGTCACAGCTGAACCTGCTTTTTGACTACATTTCAATGCCCTTGTCCCTTTAAAACTGACATCCTGCTCAAACTCAGGTTTGACTAATTACTTTCTAGCTAACTAGAATTCCCCCTCCAGTTGGAATTCATACAGGTTTAGTCACTTCTTGTCTTAATCTAGCTGCCTGGAAGAGTCACTCTGTACTCTTAACAAGCTGCCAAATTTCACCCCAGAGGTAGTTGCATTTCATGTGATGTGAGAAGTGATTGTGATTTATCTTGCCTGTGAGATGGTTTAGGGAGCGAATGCTGCAAAGTCTATAAAACCCAGCTCTTAGGCAATCTGCTCCTAAAAAGGAATCCACAGCCTTGAGTGAGCCCCCCAGGCTCCTAGAACAGGAGACCTGGAAAGCTAGCACACTGAACTGGGAGCCACCCAATCCAGCCAAGAAGAAATGCCACTGAGAGGGTTAGAGAGTAATTCCTGAACTTCCCTCCACCTCTTTTATAGCTCAAAATTCAGTAGTTAGGGCACTCGCCTGGAATACTAAAGACCCTGGTTCAAATCCCTCCCCTCTAATGTGCAGCAGTGATTTTAACCCAGACCTCTCGCCTCCTGAATCCACTAACCCCCAGGCCAAGTAGGTGAAAGTTCTCTGCCTGTCCTGTCAAAGCTATTCCCATTTTGTAGCAAACATTTAAATGTTTGTTGACCCAGCAAGCAAGAAAGGATAATAAGCTGGTGGTTAGGTGCTCACCTGGAGACCAGCATTTCAGCCCCTGTTCCAATAAATACTTAAGTATTTTAAATGAAGTAGAACAGCTTCAGCAGAAAGGACTGAAACCCAGTCCAGAATACCTGGATATCTCCTGGTTAGGAAATTCACTTGGGAACCAGGAAGAGGAGACTCAGGGCACATCTACATGTTCATTAATGCACTGTAATTATGGCACATTCAATTTAGTACCTGTAATAACTGGTACCAACTTAATGAGCCATAATTGGTGCCACTGTGTGTTAGTGCAAACAGATGCTTTTGTGACACTTAACGCTCATTGGGCTAATCTACTGCGCATTAGCACATTAGCAGTTTTTGTCAGCCACGCTAATGCTCAGTAAAATTAGTCAAATGGGCATTAAGTATCTCATGTAGATGCACCCTCAGTCTCCTACCCTGAGGTTTGTGCTCTGACCACCCACCCAGCTATTGGACTTTGCAAAGTAACACCATCTCTTCCTCCTAGCAGTATTTTGTGCGGTAGGCATGCTACAAGAATGCCTGCTGGATTGGGACCTGCAGAGATGGATGGGGAAGGTCATGCCTATTCCCAGTAGACCATAATGGAGGAATTTATTTTCCCACAGAATTTAGGAACCTAGGGTAAGTCAGACACTTAAGTCCCTTTGTGGATTTAGCCCTCAGTCCCTTTAACATGATCACGGCTACTTTAGTGATCTAAAATAAGCCTTGCAACTAGGGCGCAACTTCATCAGAATTTGGGGGTATCTTGAACTCCAAGGCCACATCCAGATATGCATGGATGTTTGGTTCTCCAGGGACAACTAGCAATGCCACACCTTGCACCGCCACTACTTGTACCCAGGGAGCAACCATGCCACGTGCACTCTGGCATGTGGCAAGTTACCCAGGTGGGATAGGGGAGCTGGGGCTTGCCCCAGTAGCCTTACCTGGGATCCTGGGGGGCTCTCAGGGCTGCAGCTGTGTCACTTCTGCTGCGCAGAGCCCAGCAGGTAGTGGAGTGTAACTCTGGCTGGCTCAGCTCCAGCTTTGGGTAATGCACGTTGCCACCATGTGCACTGCTCCCCTTTTTGGGTTTTTTTTTTGCGGGGTTTGTTTTTTGGGTTTTTTAGCCCTGGGTATCCAGGGGTCAAAAAACCCCTCTGTGCTGCTCTCTTGCAGCACGGAAAACAACAGAATGTATGGTATGTGGCACTGCAGACATGTCTGTCGCACCACATACCGCGTGGCCATGCTTGTCTGGACGCGGCCGAAAGGTTTTGGCTGGCCATTTTTTAGAGACAGTGGCCACACCTACACAAGACGCTGACTTCACAGTTGTTACTGTGCAGTCATTTAGTACTTGTATACACAAGTACTAAGTGACTGCGCAGTAACTGAAGTTACTGAGCAGCAGCGTCACCAAATGGCTTTTAGGTGATGCTGACTGCACAGTAGGTTGTTACTCCTGGGCAGTAGCATTGCATCACGCTTTGTGCCATGCGACACTACTGCACAGTAGTAAAGACCTACTGCACAGTCAGCATCTCGTGTGGATGCAGACAATGTAAGGGTTGACTAGGGCACAGGCAGCAGTCTGAGTAAGTCAGGGGTTTACCAGAATGGAAGCCAAGGTCAAGCCCAGCTTCAGTCCAAGGTCCAGAACATCAAGCTGAGGTCAAGACAAGGTCATGGCCTGGGCAGGCAGTCAATGCAAGTGATTCAAGGCTATCCAGTCAAAGCAGGATGATCCTACACAGCTGCACTCAACACTGCTGTTGCTGGGGACAAAGCTTGTAGGAAGTAGTAAGATTTTTATAGTCCTCTGATCAGGTGCTTATAGCTTCAACTAGTCCATCCAGATCACCCGGTACCCACTGGGGACCTCATAGGAGGGCCCAGCCTGAGATGTGGCTGGCATTTGGTCAGCTTCTTGGTAGTACTGTGGCCTGGATTTCTTTCTGCGGGTGCCAAAGGTTTGGGATCAAACACCAAGGGCGTCCCAGATATGTGCTATATACACAGGCTATGTCTAAGCTAAGCTTGCTCAAAGCCAGGGTGGCGGGCGAAATGTTCAGTGCTGGAAGGCTAGTGCAAGCCCATCTCTCATCTCAGTGTGAAGATCCCGTCATGTGCTTTGGCAGCGTCCATCCATCACCGTGCACATATTCAAGCCACAAAGAGGTTACTTTGTCAGGAGAGAACACTGGGCGTGTGCTTCCTTCCAGAACCTTGCTCGTCCATTCACATCTTGCAGCAGGAGCTCTGATTACTCTTGAACGTGCAACCTTATAAATGGGCCAGATCTGTACTGATGGATGTGGCAGTTCCCAGGAATGAATCCTGCATCATTAAGGCTCAAAAATTACCTAGCTCTTTTAGAAACCCTAGCACAGTCCTCACCATCAGTCAAACCCTGTGATGGAATCTCTGACCCCAGCTGTCCTGCATGCCACTACAACTCTCTCATCCCTTCTAATAGAGAGCAGACTCCAGCACCTGGACTTTGTTCTTGTCTGATTCGATTTTTTATTAAAATAAAATCATTGCAGCAAATGCATTTCAATTAGCAGGACTCCAGTGTGTGTCTGGCCCCAACTAATTGATATGATTTGCTGCAAAGAGAACTTTGGGGCCAATCAATAAACTATAGAGCGTTTAATTAAGAGGAGTCCTAAAACTGGCTGCATTGATCAGCTGCAGGATTATCTTAATTAGCAAGGGGTGGGCCTCCAATGCTCTGCAGCCTTGTGCAGTTATAAAAGCATCACCTTCCGTGTCAGAGCAGCAGTAAAACCTGAAGATAGACAGATAGTCTTAATGGTGGACTTTCAGCCAGGAGTGGGGCTGTCTGTATAGGCCACTGAAGGAAAGAAAAGGGAAATGGGTTTGAGAGGTACTCTCTGCCTTTCTTACAAGGCTCAAGAAGCTCTCAACATTCAGATCATGTTCTACTGGCAGCCCAAGTTTAGGGTTCACATCCTTCAGGACCCCAAACCTGTTGCTATTAGCTAGGTATAATAGCAGATGCATAGCAAGGTCATTAATATGTGAGCAGACCAGGTAATCTGCCACACACCTGGGTGGCTTTCCAAAAGCAGGCACTAAGCCTGCTCTGTATCTTAAATCATGAGTTGTGTGTGTCTGAGTTTAGAGGCAGCTGTGTTAAATCTGGCACTTGGTTCGGTTTCCATTTGGAGGAGACCAGGTACTTCCCCAAGGGGTGCAGGATGGGTTGGCCAATCTACTGCCAGCCCTGGTACAACTCCAGTCATCAGCTTTGGTGAAGCCTTGGTATTACTTCAGTAACATCAGTGAAGTGACATCAGGGTTGGCTTTGGCTCCAGGATTTCACTTAGAACCGTATAAATATAGAATAAGAGCCATCAGGGTGCTCTGGTTGCAAAAAAGGCCAACAGTATGCTGGGTTGTATTAACAGGGGTGTTACTTGCAGATCAAGAAAAGTGATTCTTCCACTCCATCCAGTGCTGGAGAGGACTCACTTGGAGTACTGCATCCAGTTTTGGGCCCCACACTTCAAGAAGAATGTGGTCAGGTTGGAGAGACCAGCTGAGCCACAAAAATGAAAATGTGACCAGAAAACTTGACTTATGAGGAATAAGCTGAAATAACTAGGGTTGTTTAGTCTAGAGAAGAGAAGATTGAGGTTGATGTTATATACTTGGACTTCAAAAAGGCCTTCAATCTAGTCTCCCACGGTGTCCTCATGGTCAAATTGGGAAAACATGGACTCAACTACTTTACTGTCTGGTGGCTAGGTAACTGGCTCAAAGGTATGACCCAGAGAGTAATGATTGACAGAACTGAGTCAACGTGGTAGGAAGTGAACAGTGGTGTCCCTCAGGGTTCAGTACTCAGACCAGTGCTTTTTAACATGTTCAACAGTTTGTATTCGGGTATTAAATATGAACTGCCAAAGTTTGCAGATGACACCAAACTATGGGGAAGTGTGGTCATGCTCAAGGACAGGCTGGCAATACAGGCTGACCTGGACAGGCTTGTGAGGTGGGTGGACCTCAACTTGATGTCATTTAATACCGAGAAATGTAAAGTGCTCCATCTGGGGAGAAATAATCTACAACATTTACAGGCTCAGCAGTGCTACGCTTGCCAGCACCACAAGTGAACGAGACCTGGGTGTCATGATAAAACACCAAATGGGCATGAGCCATCAGTGTGATGCCGTAACTGGCAGAGCAAATCAAGCGCTGGTATGCTTCTGGGGCATCTCAAGCAAGGCTAAGGATGTTATCTTCATGCTCTACTTGGCCTTGGTGAGACTGCAGCTGGAGTACTGCATCCGGTTCTGGGCACTGCACTTCAGGAAGGATGTGGAGAAGCTATGCCCTGCTGCCACTTGCCATCTTCCGCCCGGAGCGAGCCATGCCTGCATCCCCCAAGTGGCACCACCAAGCGGCAGCAGGGCATAGCCCCCGCTCCGAGCACCGTTGCGCCCTCATCCCGCACCCCCTGCCCCAGCTGGGCAGCTTGCCCCAGCCCCAATCCCTCCCTCCCCCACACCTCTTTGCTCCCCCATCCCCCAACAGACTTACCAGCTGGAGGCAGCTGTGTCCAGCGTGGTGATGACTGCTACCCATTTAGTCTGTGGCCGAATCTCCGAAGCAGCACCAAATCTTCAGATCTGATTCAGCCGAATTGAATTGGGCCAGTGATTCAAATCTCCGAATCAAATCACTGTCCCTCCGAATCGGCCAAATCCAAATCCGAAGCAAATATTTGCCGCTTCACACAGGACTATTCTCTATAAGTGCCCGTGTCCCAGGGCAGTTGCGAGCCTATTTGCAAGCTGTTGTATTGAAGTAGCAAGAAGTAGTATTGTAGTGTGACCTAGTGGTTAGGGCGCTAGGTTAGCAGCTAGTCCTTGTGTGTCCTACACCTTCTGCATGACCTCAAGTCAAGGGGTCCATCTGTTCATTGTCGCTGTATGTAACAGAAGTCAAGTGATGTCTTTCATTATGTTTCTTTCTACAGCCCCTAGCGTACAGCCCTTGGTAGACAC
Organism: Alligator sinensis; assembly: GCF_000455745.1. Lineage (NCBI taxonomy): Eukaryota > Metazoa > Chordata > Crocodylia > Alligatoridae > Alligator > Alligator sinensis. The sequence goes on from NW_005842465.1 coordinate 850,449, forward strand.
CTCTCAGCGCGGTGTTAATAATGTCCCGCAGATCAAAGCAAAGGGCGCCTTACTGTTTTAGAGCTATTTTCCCAAAATGCAGCTCAAAAAGGAGATGGGCTATACAGTATTGGACCAACCTCAATTACTGCTGATCACAGCAACCACCCTGCTCCTAAACCTCAGCTAGAGGTGTCCAGAAGGTGCCCACTAATACAATCAGGCCCTGAGTGAAGCAGTGGACACTGGGTTAGGAAAAAAAGATCATCCGGCCTCTGTCAGTGGTTCTGTGTTCTTACTCTCAAGCCCACTCTTTTCCCTATTTGGGAAATCAGATGCTGATGTTACCTTATGAAAGCATCCGATGAAGTGAGGTTGGGCTCACAAAAGCACATATCTGATTTAGTTAGTCTATAAGGTGCAAATTTACCCCGCTTCTGCCTGATGTGACCTTCCCCAGTTTTGAAAAGTGCATTGTGATTTACAAATGAATATCCAGGCCCCGATTCTCTACTGCTCTTGTGTCATTATTTATACCAGGGCTGTTCAACCAACCTGTGAGCCAGGTCCATCGTGTCATCTGATCCATGGTGGAGCCCTAGATGATGCTCTTGGTGACAGTTCAGGAAGGCACTTCCCATCCAGATTAAGGCTGTGCTCTGTCACAGCATTTAAGACTTCCATTTTTGCTATAGAAAGGAATTATAAGCACCTGTCCCAGAAATTACAGGGTGTTCCCCTTTATTTGCCATGGCAACCCAGTATTTGCCACCTCTGCTTTTGTAAGATGGAAAAGGGGAGAAGAGTTTTTAAAGCTCCTGAGAAGCATCAGTTAGATTAGAGCCAGTGAATATACGACCTACATTGCAGTCTGTCCCTAGGAGAAAGGATTCCATGATGAACAGCACAGTATGTTACTAGTGGAAATCTATGTCAAAGGAACAAGGATGTTTAGGGCAAGTGAATTTTACAAAAGAATGAGTTCTCCTGAGCAGAAGGAATTCCAGTTGCGTCACGCCTGGGTGTGGGCTGCCCTGAAGTCATTGAGTTGCACTCTTGCTTGAGCTGGATTTGACCCATTGGGCCAGATTTTCCTGGAACCTCAGCAGATCAGGACCTAGGCCTGTCTGTAAGGTCCCAGTGAGAGCTATGGGAGACTGAGGCAGGGGAAATCAGGTATACTGGTTTCATCCAAAAAATAATAATAAACTGAGCACATGCACAAAGCATTTAACTTTAATTAATACGCATAACACTGAGAACAGTTTAATGCTATACTGATGTGGTGCGTACTATGTGACACTGTGGTCAAAGGTTAAATCTGAGTTTTGATTACAACTCTGGGGATAAAGACCTTCTCATGTCACCAGAACTTCAGGACTCATCTGTCTGGCAGGTTTCAGGGCGGCACACTGCCGGTGTGGCATTGTGGGCACAAATACAGGCTAGAGGTTGCCAAAATGACCAAAGATTTTGGGTGCCAGGCACTCCAAAAAGGCCTTATTTTCACAAGTTTCCTGCTCAACATAGTCAGAAAATCAGGTCCTTTGGAGGCGTATCAAATCGGCTACTCCAAACACGGCCGCCTCCAGCTGTCAATCCAGTTTGATGAGATGAGAAGGACAGAGTGACGGGAACCTTAAATCACTATCTGTGCCTCAGTGGTTTAGATACTGGGGGAGAGAGATGCCCTCCACCAGCGGGGAGTGAGCAGGTGTGGGCTTGTGCTAGCTACAGTATTGGACCCACCGTTCCAGCACAAAGGAGCTATAGGGCCACATGAACCTGTCCTGGGTGTCTAGGTCTGTGCTGGGCTCCAATGCAGGCGTCTCCTGCCCTGCTTGTTGCTGCTTTTCATGCAGGCCAGCAAGGGGAGAGTGGACAAGGGCCACTACGCGTTCCTCCTGTTGTGCCTCGTGGGGGCTGCCATGTGCCACCCTTGGAAAGCAGCACTGCTGTGGACCACATATGTGTCTGATCCTGCTCTGAGGCCTCACCTTTCTCCAGAGAACCTCATTGAGGAGTTAGTCCCCAAGTCATGGCTTTTGTGGGCGTTTCCCACCCCCC
>NW_005842465.1:852525-853889 GCF_000455745.1 Alligator sinensis
ATTTCTTTCAGCCACCAGTTCTGCCACCCCCAGCTCTCCCCTCCCTCTCCAACTTCCTGTACCTAATCATCACTTCACACTCCTCACCACAAGTTAAATTGCCATTTTTTTTATTGGCAGATAGGCTGTGATGTGGATTTAACCTCACCTGGACTGCTGGGAGGCAGAAAGCACAGCTGCTTCTCGCACTAGGCAAAGCGACCATTCATTGGCTTTCTGGGAGCAGAGACCAGGTCTCAGTGCTGCTGGGGATTGCAGGCTGGCAGTCTCCAGCCCTGCAGGGCTTCCAGGGTTGCTGAGAGGTCTCTCACTTGGAGGGGGAGAGGGAGGGAGTGTACCCAAGTCCCAGTTAGTGGCCAGGGCAGGACTGCTTGTTAGTGACCTGCAAGGTGTGACACCCCCACCCGGAGCAGCACTTAGCCAGGAGGGCAATAGGACCTAGTTTGATGGAAGTGTCCCTTTCCTCCCCTCCCTGGAAAAGCATAGGCCAAACCCAGTATCAGCTCCTCTCAAGGCACAGGCACCACCTTGCTGAACTTCCATCTGCCCTATTGCAGCATCTGCAGAGAGGGGCCCCAAACTGGGAAGCAACCAGTAAGAGGCAGTTGAGATGCAGTCCCTCTTAGCACAGGGGCACAGCTTCCAACTACTGTCCTTGTTCCCCGAGTCCTACGCCTGTCAAGCTCTGCTGGCAGGAGCCACTGCCATGTCGCAGGCCACTGTATAGTTTGGGAGAGGGTAGGACTAGGGGCACTGGACTGAGAGTCAGGAAGCCTCTGTTTTGTTTCAACTACACCAGTCGCTCAGTGTGGCCTCAAGCAAGTGCCTTCCCTGCTCTGTGCCTCAGTCTGTGTCCCCCACCCCCAACGCTGAGAAATGCTGTCAGACCTGACTGCTCTTGTTCCATTTGGTAATGAAGAAGGTCACAGAGCAAGCCAGCCTCTTGCTGATAGTTACTTCTTATCTGTTCTTTCTCCAGTTTTTTTTTAACTTTAAACAGAGCCTAGCCAAGCTGAAAGATGCATGGTTTGCTCCTTGTGTGTGGGGAATAAAGCCAGGAAGTGGTGCACGCAAATCAGCATTTACCTGCTAGGTCAATGCACTGGCAATATTTGTTGGTGCAATTAACAGCCTTTCCCTGTCCACAGGGAGGTCTCTACATTTGCTGCTAATTTTGCCTACTGTTGTAGTAATGAGGAAGGATTTTAGCTGCATGTTTCAATTAGGGGCTTTCAATCTCCTTTGAAATCTCCCCCTCTCTCCTTTAAACCTTCCCTGCTTGTCAAATTCCAACAGAAGAGATCTACTGCTGTGTAGGTCCATCCTGGACACATGTAAACCATTCATGCACCCTCACGGTTCCT
>NW_005842465.1:853920-870719 GCF_000455745.1 Alligator sinensis
ATCCTCTGTGGCTCTTTCTAGCTCCATCCCCTGACTCAGAGGCTTACTTGATAACCAAAAGCTAACAGCCTTCTGGTCTAGCTGCTACTAAGCAGCTCTGTCAACAGCCACCAGATCGATGGATGGCTATAAAACCTCGAGCACCACGCTCCTTGTATCATTTATTATTTACATTCCTCAATTTAAAAGATTTACGGCCCAGTTGTAAGTATTTCCAAAGGCCCTTTCCTCAGAGAGTTTAAACAGTACAGGAGTGAATTAGGCTACAATGCAAACAGCCCATCCCAACCTGGAATGAGAATGCTGTTGTGCTCAACCCCCACAGCTACTTCACATCTATTGTAATTGAATTCTCAGTCATGCCTGTAAGATAATACAGACGTAATACACAAGGTGTACTCTAGCTGCCTTGTCTTGTTGTAAGTGCATGGCCTGGCAAGCCAAGACTCCTGAATGGTGCTTCCCTGCTCTGCCACCGACTTGCTCTGTGGCCTTGGACAATTCACTTATCTATAGATGCATCCAGTCTGAGAGACAGTTGTTTTCCTGATGTCTGTCAAGGACCAGCTATGTGCACAACAAGTGAAATGGAAACAACCCCTGCCCCAAAGAGCTGGCAATCAAAAATATTAATTAAGGCACTCATCTAATGCAGTGGATGAGTCTAATGTGCCGTTTTCTAGTACCTGTAAATACAGGTACTAGAAATTGATGCATTAAAGTAATGCACTGAAGTGCACGTGTAGACACTGACCGGGAGCAAATTGCTCCTGGTCAGTCTAGGCAGAAGGGGGCTGCAAGGGGTGGGGAGAACTGTACTGACTTGGTGAGATGCTGCCTGCCAGTCGCATGGAGATTGGGACCCATCCAGATCTCCACAGGTGGGAAGAGCTGTCCCAGCTGCCAGAACAGCTCTCTCCCACCCCATGGAATTCAACACCAGCTGTTAATCCATTGTGGGGCTGGGCAGAGAATCCGGGGGTCCCAACTCCCAGCCTCCTGTTCTAAACTTTAAATAAGGCTCCCCTGTTTGTTACTGCAAAGCACACATAATTAAAGACATTAGAGCCAACCTATTTATTCTCTACCAAACACATTCAATCAAGCTAAATTTTTCAGCCACTGTTACCCGAGAGAGAGTAGCTGATTGGCAGGTTCCTCAAGGCAGGTATACTTGAGAGGCAGTGGAAAGCCCTGGAGACTGGGCCTCTAGAGAGTAGTGCTGAATTTCTGGCTCTGGTAGTGACGCTGTTTGTGACCTTAGTCAAATTCCTTAGTCTACCTGTGCACCTCTGTTCCTCATCCCATGCTTCCTGCCTGTTCTAGCTGAATTGTCCCCCCTTCTTTATCTGTGCAGCACCCAGTATGGCAGGGCCAGCAGATGCTACTATTACATAAATCAGAGGTGTCCAACATGCACCCTGCGTGCTGGATACAGCCTTCAGGGCTCACAGAGAGCCAGGAATATGGGGGTAGTGTGTTCAGAGGAAGGGCTGAATGCTAAAATCTGGAGTACAGAGCCCCTTTTAGGGACATTTGTTGGCAGCAGGGAGATGAATGCTGGCTGCATTAGACACCTAATGACAACACTCACCCTGGCGCCACCATGGTCCAGATCTGGACTGGAGTGTCAAGTAGGTTTGACACCCAGGACATGAATAATAGTTGGAAGCACAGACTTAGAAACCCTGGCTGGAGCAGAGCAGACAGCAGCAGGATGATTTATCAAGTAAGTACAACTGGGAACTGCAATGGGGGGAGAGTGAGCTCCAGAGCTGCAGCGAACAAGCAGTACACAGAAGAAGAAATACAGCATGTTCTGAAAGAATGCTCCCCTGGCTACTGGGGATGTGCCGACAGGATGGTTAAGGCATCACTGCGCAGCTCCAGACTTGTGTGGTCCCTGCTCTGGATTCATGCCAAGCCTGCCTCGTCTCCATTCCCTGAGTTCTAGATGGGTACTGGGGTATTTAGACTGGATGTCAAGGTGGCCAGATGTGTTGTTACCCTTTTGTCTTGCTGGCCCTAAATCCTGGTGTGCCCAGCATGCTAGCCCAATTTGCTGCTAGGCCTGGGAGGACCACTGGCTGTGACTTGCTACAGCTCATCTTGTAAAGATGAGCCAGCCTGACGCTGCAAGAGTGATCCTAGGGAGTTCCACCACACAGGACAAGTGCTGCCACTCCTGGGCATGAGCATTGGCAGGATGAGGCCTCAGTCACTGGTGTGTATTAACCACAGCACGGAAGAATAATCAGCAATAAGGCAGGGAGCCTGGGCCCCTGATGGGAGAAGCCAAGACACAGGCAGTTGTGCTTAGCTTTCAAGTGGTTGAGAAGAGCAGATTGCTGCCAGGCTGGAGAGAGCCAGGTACTGCTTGGAAAAGGTCTGGCTGGGGTTTGGTGGGAGCAGACCTGAGGCAGTGCCTTCTGTGCCTGTTGCCTGGCTTTTGTCAGGGCTATGACCAGGATGTAGGCAGTCACAACCCAGGGATCAGGAACAGACAGGTTCAGGAGGACAGTGTCTGTAAGGGATTGAGACAAAGACAGGCATCCTAGGTACAGCCATAAGCGAAGGGTAGATGTGGTCAGGAATAGGAGGCAGGGATCCAGTCCTGAGTCCAGGTGGTCCAGAGCAGACAGCTGTAGCTGTACAGCACTGGGACAGGGGAAATCATTAAGCTAAAGCCACAATCCACCTCTCATATGACAAGAGTTTGGAGCAGAGTCAAGAGCCAGCAAGGCAGTCTGGAACAATAGAGTCTAGGATGGAGTCAGGAATAAGGAGTCAACAGGAAACTCAAGCCTAGGCAGAAACACCTGCCCTATGGAGCTGCCCTCTGGGCACTCACGCTGCTGCTTATACCCATGCAGCCATACCCATGCAGACAAATGGGGTTGGGTGGGCCTGGGACAGCCAGGCCCACTTGTGTAACCAGGGCCAGCTGGGGGCCATTGAGCCCTGGCTCCTGACAGCTACGCACATCTAATTCTGTGCGGCTCTTGCAGATGTTGCTATCCTCCCCCTCCTTGCTGAGTGCATGCTCAGAAACCCACCTCAGCAGAGCCCAACTGGACTTGGAATGCCCTGGCTCTGAGATGCAAGGCATCCATGTACAGCAAAGCTCAGTTGGCTGCTGTGCCGCCCCCCCCAGGCTGTCCACAGGGACATCAGGGGAGATGAGGGGCTGGAAATGGTTAAGAAGGGAGGGAGGGGCCAGCTGGCTGTGGAGAAAGAAAGAAGCCACAGCAATGAGACCAGGAGGGCAGTGCCCAGCCTTGCAGGTGTCTAAAAACAAAAAGGGGCAGTGGTGGCTAGGACAAGGGGGAGGCAGAGGGAAGCAGGGGAACTGGGCTTGGACAGTAGGGCTATGCAAAGCTTTGGTAGCCAATTTGATTGGGAGGAGATTCGGCCCAAATGGGCAACCGAATCGCCGAATCTGAATCGAATCGAGCATAGACAATGCATGCCTCCTGAGACTGGAAGGGCACGACGACCGCCCACAGGCAGCGGCAGCAGTGTTGGTGGCAGGGATATGGCAGCGATGAGCAGGGACCATACACATGCAGTTGTGATGGTGTCGGTCCCGTGGCTGATCGCTGACCGGGAGTCCCCCTTGCAGCTGGATGCCGAACCAGGAAGTGCCGGCAGCACTTCTCAGGGGGAGCACCAGCGCTCCGCCTGCCCCCCCGCCCATCACCTAAACCGAGAGCGCTCGTTCTCAGGGGGTGCACCCCCTACCCCCTATGTGTCGCCTATGTAATCAAGAGACCCATAAAAAGCTCCAAATCAGATCGAAGCCTCTGAATCGATTCGGAAAAGATTCAGAAGGCAGACATGCAGGAAACAGGACCTGAGAAGAGGGACGGGGAGGAGGGGGTGGAAAAACTGCTCTGATATTGACATCTGTAGCTGGCCAGTGACCGTGAGCTTTCTCTGCGTTCCCTTCCAATCACAGTGCTCTGGGGGAGGGACGTAGAAACAACATATAAGGCTGTGTGTGAACTCATCCACCTGCCTTTTATGAGTTGTGTCTCTGTCTCTCTGTTGCAGCAGAAGCGTCTGAAGGGCTCTGACTTGGTAGCAAGTAGTCTCTTGCCACCAAGTTATATCCAATCCTTTCCTATTTACCCTTGTCTACAGTCCCTATTGTTATCCATTCCTGTCAGCTTATTCTTCTCCCCAAATCCCCTTATTTGTTCTTGTTAGCCTTTTTTTTTTCCTCCTACAAAAAGAAATCTGTGTTTCCCTGACAGTGTGTGTGATCACTATGCAGGAAAGCACAACATATATTACATATCTTACACACAGACACACACACATTTTGCAGTACACCAAACATCATGAAGTGTGCTGGAAAGGCAGGTGCCAGGTCTTCTGGCAAGGAAGGGAGAGGGGGCAGAGGGAGAGCTGCAAGTTCCCCCCACCCCCAAAAAACCCCATAGACGCACCCTCTTTCCTTGCAGTGAGGAGTCTTTTGCTGCTAGTGCGAGCAAGGAGGTGGGAGCTGTGTCTGCACCTGCAGCATCACCAGTAACACCAGTAACCACAACCAGCAGCAGCATGACATTCTCCACTCCAATTTCAGTTGCCAGCATGAACCTTCCAGTGCCAGAGAAGGAGCTGGATCTGGAAGCAGGGGAGCTGAGTGCCATAGCCAAGTAAATTCTGGGGAAGGAGGGGGAATCTGAGTTTGTGCTCCACACCGCTCAGAGTTCCCCTAGAAGCAGGTCTCCTTCTCCAGAAGGCACCTTGGAGGAGGCTGTGGGGGCAGGTGGCTCAGCTCCTCTTGTTCTTGTCCCTCTGCCTGCTGAGGAGGGGGATAAGGCAGGATCCCTCCTTAGCCAGGTGATCCCTGTAGTGAAAGAGCTTGAGAATGAAATGGAGAAGTTCCAGGGGATTCAATATTCCTGGCTGGGGCAAGGCGCTTTCACTAGAGGTCCAGGCACTGGTGAAGCAGCTGAAGAAGGGCATCAAAAAATGGTTGGATCCATTTTGTTCTAGTATAGTCCACATGCTGTTGGGCATGTGCGACCCAGGGGTGAAGGGGAGCATCTGCAGCAGCAAAACTCTCGATCACTGAACATAAGTGCTGGTGAACAGAGTCAGGGAGGCAGAAGGGCAGAGGCAGGGGGACATGGAAGAGGGAAATTCACTGTCCCATGCCAGCACTCCAAGCACCGGCCAATCTCCTCCACCACAGCCATTGCCAATGTGGGCCAAGGGCATGGCTTCAATGTTGGGGTCCAGAGGCACCAGACCCTGCCATCTAGCAGGTAGCATGGAGGCCTCAGTGGCTACCTATCTCGCCAAGGACATGGAGCTGCTGCAATGCAACCCCTTGGCCTATTGGGCAACTCGCAGCCAGATGTGGCAGGATCTGGCCACGGTTGTCCAGGAACACTTGTCCTGTCCACTGACCAGTGTCCCAAGTGAGAGGGTTTCAGCATTTCTGGGGATGTTGTGATACCCCACCGCACCTCCTTGGATCCTGGTTTGGTGGAGCAGCTGGTGTTCCAGAAGGTGGACCTCCCGCTGCTGGGGCTCCCCAAGCTCCACCTGCAGATAGAGTGCCACTTTCCTCACTCTGCACCTGTTTCCTTTCTTTAGTTGCTTTCACAACCATTTAATGCCCCGCTCTCAGAGCTGGAGGATGCAGTTTAATTTTTCACCAGCCATCAGGGAAAGAACATCTCCTTGCTGAGCTCCCACATCAGGACAAACTGGGAGGTATGAGCTGGGGATATGGAAAAGAAGAAGGCCCCAGGTCCTGGGCATGACCTAAAATTGCATCCTGCCAAGGTAGGGAGTCCTGTTGGGACTACCAGTGGCGTGGCAGCCCCAGGAAATGCCAGGACCGTGAATTCACCTGGTGAAAGGTGGATAGGAGGTGCCTGATAACCTCCAGCCACCGCACACATGTACGCACAGTCCTGTCTGGGGAAAGCCCAGACTTGTAAGATCTTTGAGAGGCCTGAGGCTTACTGGTTGCAGTGGAGTTGTGAGGGGAAATTGTAACTTCCCTTTGAGGATCAGGACTAAGAGATTGGAGAGAGAATAGTTTTCTTGTGAGAAATGTGCCCCTACTGATAATTACATGTTCTTGTCTTTAATAGATGTCCGGTGTGCATTCATTCTGGTGTGCAGTTGCTTGGTCTCTCCTATGTATTTTCCATCAGGGCATTTGGTGCACTGGATAAGATATATAACATTTCTGGAGGTATAGCTGTAAGATCCAGTAATGGTGATGGTTCTGTTGTGGGGTGTAATAATTGTGGAGGTACTGGAGATATGTTCGCAGGTTTTGCTTTTCTCATCATGGCATGGTCTGGATCCATTCAATGTGTTTTGGGCTGTAGGAAGTTTGCTTCTGGTGATGAGGTTAGCGAGGTTTGGTGCTTGTTTGAATTTACAAAACACTTTTCACAGATGAGCCTATGAACTTCACTTCATCAACTTCCTCAACACAAAACCTCATGGACTCAATATAGACATTGGATTTATGACACACTATAACCTGCCTGGTAACTGACTCTCCAAGTACCTCTCCACTTTTACCTAGCTGCTACATCCCCCTCCATCCCTCCCCCCCCCCCCAGCCTGTCTCTCACCCCCTGACACCTCAATTTACATTTTCACTGGCTGGCTTTCTTGCATGCATATCAGCCTCTGGCTTCTTTACTATTCATTCCATCCAGGAAGAGCACACACACCAACCGCATATGCTTCCTCAGCCTGACAAACGGTATTTAAACCCGAAAGCTTGCCAAGATATAGTTCTCCAACTATTCATTTGGTCTAATAAAAGATCAGATTGACCCAAAGAACCTTGCCTGCCTATTCCTTAGACCAACATGGCTACAACCAGAAACCCAGTTAACACACACACGTGACATGAGTTTTGCTTTCAACAGTTTGAAGGGCACTTTCACAGAAGCCCCTGCACCTATCTCCTTGAAACCTGGCAGGCTTCATGCCCTCAGAAAGGGCTACCATCCCTGCTGTTTTCATGCAAATCTTCAAAATAATGACAAAGTTATAGGTATTTTAGTGATTCCCCATTATACTCTATGGCCGAATCACTGAATCAGCTGATTCGGTGGCCAAATCTCCAAATCCAATTTGGCCAAATCGAATCGGGACAGCGACTTGAATCACTGAATCAAATCACTGTCCCTGTGATTCAGCTGAATCTGAATTGAATACTTGCACCTTCACACAGGCCTACTGGACAATCTCTTCCAGCCCCTCCTGTCTTTGAGAAATGTATCACAGGATTATCATCCCTTCTATCCCAGTGGCACTTAGGGGTTGTATGTACACACAATCCCTAACTGAAGAGTTTACATTAAAGTCCTGATCCAAAACCAAGTTAAATCAGATGACTTAATCTCCCTGAGAAGGCTTTCCATTGATTTCAGTGGGTTTCAGGTAAGCTCTGTTCAGGAAAGCAGACTCACTACCCCTGCTGAGATCCAGTGACTTGCATAAGGTCACACACAAGTCTGTGGCAGAGCCTGGATCCTCTGTTCCTCACTCAATGCTTATCATTGCTACCACAGCAGCACCAGGATGCCCCAAGTGAGGGCAGGACCCAGCTGTGCTGGGGGCCGCAAAAACACCAACAGACCATCCCTCTCCAAAGACCTTCCAGCCTCCATAGACAGAAGGAAAAGCTAGAGGGGGAAGAAGGCACAGAGAGGTAAAGCAGGCTGCCCAAGGTCACACAGACCTCAAAAAGAGAGCCAGAAGTAAAACCCAGGTGTCCCATGCCTACTTCAGTAAAGTAGGCTCTGCCTCTCCAGCACTATATTGCCCTTATCAGGATCTGAGTCTCTTCCCCACAAGACCCTCCCCCCACACTTTGCTCTCCGTTGAAGCTGCAAATTGGCTGGTTCCAGACAGAGTCTCATCCTAATGATGCAGACCCACAAGAGCTGGTAGACATCCCAAGCAGGGGTGCTCATCACACAGGCTGCCCGAGACCAGCCCAGGCTTCAGCCCACTCCCTCTGCCTGGGAACATGTGCTTAACAGATTCTATCAGCACCACTCCCACCTCCTCCCAGCCCGCTGGCTGCTGATGGGAGTGTGTAAATCCAGGCAGCTGCACTGATAAAGGTGCTGCTAACCTGATGCATAAATAACACTTAGACAGTGCCTCACACATTCCACTCTGCCCATTAAATTCAACAATCTGAAGCAATAAAGCCCACGTCCCTCCCACTAATGAAATTGGCCAACGTTCTTGGTTGATTTTTGTCTGAACCGTTCTGTTTTGCAGTAAATTCTGCTCAGTGGCACCAGCCTTGATCATTCCTGCCGTGAACGTCACTTAGCTTGGAGCAATTTCCCTTAAATAAAGATCGCTTGGAAGGGCCACTTTTAAATGAAAGGGGATTTAGAGTCCGCTTCCTGCTGGGCTTTTCATGATAAACTGACTGTTTTCTGCAAGATTATAACTCATCTGTAGAAAATGCTCATTCCAGCCGAACAAGGTCTGAGCCCAAAGAGGAGCTGGGTAGGTTTGTTTGCAGCACAGGTCTGAGGAGTTATACAGGATGAAGAGTGATTGTGTTGCCTCTCTTCTTTATGGTGCTTTTCATCAGTGAATCTAAAAGTCCTATACAAAAGAGACAAATTTCATTTTATAGACAGAAAAGTAGAAGCAATGCATCTTTGAGGCTTATACAGAATCCAGGTGTGCTAAGCACCAGTCCCGTATATAGGCTACAATGAGACAGCACCTTTCTGTCAGAGGGCGCATTTATGAGATGTTAACGTTGCAGTAGACTAATTCTACTGCATGTTAGTGTGGTTGGCAAAAAACATGCTGATGTGCTAATGCGCAGTAGAATTAATCTACTATGCATTAGCGTCACATGAGAACTGTTCGTCTGCACAGTAGTGCTGATTATGGCGCACTTAGTACCTATAATTACAGATACTAAACTTAATGCACTGTAATTACAGTGCATTAATGAACATCTAGACCTGCCCAGACTGAATAGGGACCATGTATACTGCCATACACAGACAGAGTTAATACTCTGTAGATCTTAGGCTGGATAAAGCCACAGGTAGCATCCTTTGAAATAGATACAAGAGAGAACTGGGCCGGAACAAATGAAAATATAAATATATTTAAGAATACATGGAGAATGATTTTCTGTTCAGGCTTGGTGGCTAAAGACAGACCCTCTGGAGAACCTAGCCTAGAATGACTGAGACACCACGTGTTGCTCTCCAGGGCATCCCTAAATCCCAGCCTGTATTAAGCAGTGGAAAAGAGTGTCTTGTCATGAGCTTTAGATGGGTTTAATGGGCAAGAAAATGTTAAAGGAGTTTGTTGTGACCCCCTTTTATTTCCTCGTTAAAACTGTGCTGGTGAGAAATGCAAAAGGAGATCTTGTCTAGGATGGTTTAGATAGGGATAATCCTGCCATGAGTAGAGGGTTGGACTAGAGGGCCTCTTAAGGTTTCTTCCAGCCCTACTTTTTCTATGATTGTGTGCTGTTTTGTTATATTGCTGATGACAAGTGTATAAAATCCTAAGTCTGGTGGTCCAAAACTAATGAAACTGGTTTAAAATCTGAGGTTTAAAAGTGTTTGCTTGTTTTCTATTTTTTTTAAATAATAAAAGGGATTAAACTTTGGAGCAGGATACCTAGGGAGGCTGTAGTGTAGAATCTCCATTCTTGTACATTTTTAGAAGAAGGTTAGATAAACATTTGATTGGGATTTTGGGATGGTCCCTTAAGGGGACTTGGACTAGATGGTCCAGTGTGTTATCTAGTCTAGTCCAAGGGACTTGGACTAGATAACACACTGAGATCCCTTTCAGCACTTCTATTCTGTGATTCTATTAGTCTTTCTGATTTCTGAATCTTTACAGTTCACATTTTTCTGCTTTTCTTTGCATCAAGGAGGGCTAGAAATTTAGGATCAGATTAACAGTTATTCAGTCAAGTTGTACAGGGACCAGTATTTCTGTTTCCTGATGAAATTCTGCAATTTCAAAACCAGCTTTTCTTCCACATTTAAATTGCTCAAAAAATCAGTCTGGGGGAAACATTGTTTGGGGTCAGTCAGTAGGTTTCTTTTTGAGAAGATCAAGCCATTTCATTTTAATTCAGCCTTTTCATTTCTTCATTATGTATAATAAAGAGCATTACACACAATGCAGGAAGATGCCCCATGGGATTCACAAAAGTGACTAACTGAGTAAAGTGCCTAATCCCATCATAATTCAATGTCTGTTAGGCCCGGTCCCTACTTAGACATTCAGACATCCCACTAACTGCCTGTCTATACCTTTAACCACCTAAATGCCTCCCTAAATCCAGTCTCCCCTGTTCTTGAAATGGAATTAAGATATTCTCAAAGGAAGGGGCTCAGTTGAAGAAAAATACCAAATATGGCTCAGGATAAAATTATCGGAGTGGACAGCACTGATGTAGTTAAGAAGCTTGGGTAGAAATGAGAGGGATCTCAGTAGGGAGTAATGGGAGTAATAGCTTAACAAATATCCAATATCCAGTTCATTTAATCCGTCCAACTAATCATAAAGATTTAGCTGCAATCAGTTCCTAGACATGTTAACAAAACTCACCTGAACACAGCCCCTCGGGCAAAGCCTTCATGCTTCCAGTTGCCTAAGGGGACAGAGCGAATGCATTGCCCCAACAAGATTAGAAATGTATATTTTTCTTCTTTGCAGCCTTGGAATCTGTCAGCAAGGAAAGCTTTGTGGTTTCTTTTTTAATAATATAATTACTGTTTATTTGAGTCTCAATAATGTATAGCAGCCCCAGTCACAGACCAGGAGGGTCCCATTATCCTAAGTGCTGTGCCAACAAAGAACAGTTATGCTTTTAGCACCTGCTGTCAGCATGTTTTTGCCATGTCATTTATGCAGTAATGCTGGAGGTTCACAGCTTTTTCATTACACTGACCAGTGTACTTTGACAATACCGATAAACTTGTGTGTGTTTTTGTGTGCACATCTGCCTTTCTCTTATTATATGGAGTATGCAGGTAAATCTCTATTAGAGTCCAAACTATTATACTTGGTCTATATTCTATTTGCCTACTTCTGTTTAAATCTTTAGTGGTCTAGCTTTAGTTTTCTAGTTTTTTTCTCTAACTATAAAAGGTAAATGTGAGGTATACGAATGTGATCAATCTGCATGTGTGACTCTTAAGTTACTTTCCACTCACACCAATGCATGTGTAGTTTTACTTTATGTCTTCATGTCTACATTAGAGTCTGTGCCTGCCACTCGGGCAGCACTTTTTCCTATGCTTGTGGCTAGAGTCACTTATTTGTCAATGCCCTGGACAAACTTCATAGTAATTCTATAACTGCTTGTGGGTTTTACACCTGCACACACCATCTCATGAATTCAAGTGCTAGGGTTTAGGAAAGCCCCCTAACATGTTACAATAAAATTAGCGCGATGACACCATAAACTAGATCCGGGCAGGTGCTACTTTTCCTGTTCTGTGCAAATGGTCAAGGTTTCATGAGGATGGGACTGGGACCTTTCAGAGCTTTTTCTGAAAAAAGCCCTATAGGGAACCTTATCCTAGAACCAGCAATGAGAGCTGGTCCAAAACTGCTCAGAGGCTTGAGTGCAGGATCTCCCGTCGAGGTTAATACCCCAAGCTCAGGACTGCACCTTCTTGGGTCTTGCCCAGAAACTCCATCTGGGACTGGACAAGACTTTTCTGAGATGAGTTTCATCCAAACAGGTTCATTCCCTCGTACACTCTGGCTTCAACTATTCATCAGTTTCCAATGAAAAAAAACATTCGGTTGGAGAATTCCCAACCAGTTCTACTGCAACCCTTTAAAAAGTCTAATTCTGTAATTAAAAATAATAGGCCTGAGCCAAAAACAAACACAGCCATGAATAAACAATGGCACAACAGGCGGATGCACCCAGATACAGTCTTTAATTAACATGCCTGCAGAATTCAGTATGCAATATTTAAAGCTGCATCAAATCCTTAGTTGTGGATTATGAAAGATAACAGCGATTAAAAAATAATGGTGCTAAACAAAGAGAATTCTGTACAGAAAGGGAAGGGCATTAAATAAAAATGAGTGCAGATCCAAGCCAATCTCGACAGGGAATCCTGGTAGCCTGAGCACCTAATCATGAAATAACAGATTGAGCTGGAGGTAAGCGACACGTGCCGCTAATTATCAAAGGCCACAAAGGCCGGCAGGAGAGGCGCTCACAAAACATCCGCCGTTGGGATGTATTGATTGAACAGGGCTTCTCTCTATCTTTTCCCTGAAGCGTAGTGAAAGAGGGAGTTCCTTTGGTGCTTTTCAAAACCGTCTGTGCCAGTGAGGCAGAGCCCTGAGTGCCATCCTGCAGGACAGAGCTGGAGGGAGCTGTGAAGCAGAAGAATGAGTTCAACCTGGCAAGTTGCATTCCCATTTGTTTTCACACCGATGGAGCTTCAAATGTTGGTCCAAGCCCAGCCCTATCATTAACCAGCAAAAGGGTCAAACACCTCTTCCCACAGCCCCTGATCTATAAGCACAGCTGGCAGTTTGCTCCATCTTCCTGTCATATGTTATCCTCCTCCTGATATGCTAGCATACAGGGTCCCAGCCCCACCCCACTAAGCTGAAGGGAGCTTGCCCCAAGGTAGATCTGTGTCTCCCATGACAGAGCCAGAGAGGCCATGTATCAGTCACCCCAGAATAGCCAGCACTCATGAATGCTATGATCCTCACAACCCTCTGCTAGGCAGGGAGGTGCTCTTATTCCAGTTGCCAATTGGAAACTGAGGAATAGGGAAGATATGTGACTTGCCTTGCATCACACAGGAAGTCTGTGGTGGAGCAGAGAATTTCTTCAGGGTCTCTCAGGAGGCCTAACTCAAGTTTCTAACTCCCAGACTACACTTTCTGTGGCTGAGCTGAACTTTGTGGTCAGATCCCACCTGCTGGCCCACCGCTCCCAGGCTAATTTTGCCATTGGCTTCAGTGGGCCAGGGTGCGGGTGTCTCTGAGACAGAGTTCTCCCCTTGCAACACCTTGCTGGAAGTGGGGGTCTGTGTTATTCACTGAAGGACACACCCTTGGTGCAGATGTCTGTGTGCTGGATCTGGATCGGAGCAATGGATCCAAGCTTCCTTAAACTTTGAAGATGTTGTGTCTAGATCCAAATATTAGGACTCTGCCCAAGTGTCTCCTTTCATCCAGAGACAGGATCTGGCTCCATTCGCTGTAGCCAAGGAAGATGTTCTGCAACATCTGATATTTGCCAGCAGCTCAGAGCATCGGTGCATGCCTTACTGCCCAGGAGAGGGGTGAACTGCATCTTGGGAAGGGGAAGGTGGCACAGGGTGGCACTGGCTCAAATCTTTGTTCACAGCTCCAGCACCCAAAGCCTTCAGTTTACCATGGGTAGAGGGTCCGACTTGCCAAGCCTCTGACCACTTGGTTGCACGTTCCCTTGGCTCTCATGGTTCTGGTCCCCACTTTTCCAGCTGCAGCCAGTGATTATTCCTAATAAATCCTCCTCTGCTGTGATGTATTTGCCCAATGCTGGACGATGAATCATGCAGACATTTCAGTCTATTGTAACTAATTGTCCATGGGATTTCTCATTAATTACATGATACACTTTGCCTTTAATGTCCCAGGAGCCACTGTGTGATGAGTAATTCTCTGCTCTGTCCCCCTTTGTTCTTTTCCAGATAGCAGCGCTGGAGAGGCAGATCTTTGACTTCCTGGGTTATCAGTGGGCGCCCATCCTGGCCAATTTTTTACACATTATGGCTGTCATTCTGGGCATCTTTGGGACCATCCAGTACAGATCCAAATACCTCATAATGGTAGGTACTGCAAGGCCAATGCACCTTGTCCGCTAATTGATCTCCTGCATCTCCAACACAGTGCATGGTTAATACCAATACAGCAAGTAATAAAGTGGTTTTATTACCCTGAGGATCTTGGCTGGCTCCAGCCAGCAATCACAGTAGTGATGATAATTATTACTGGCTCAGATTATGCCAAGAAGAAGGTCTCTGCATCCAGTGCATTGAAAGGGAGGGTCCGGCACGTCTGCACCATTCCTGCCCTCATCTGCCCAGGGCCCTGCTACAAGCTTTGCATGGGGTTATATAGTTTGAAGGAGGGGCACAGGGCAGGGACACAGATTAATAGGCTCCCGAAGGAAGCCAGAAGTGACAGCAGGATCCTTTCTGCTGGCTCTCAGAGGCAACCTCTTATCAGTTGCTCTTTAGAGCCAAACCAGAAGGCCCCTTTATATTTGAAAGGGTTCCTACCAGGTACTGTCTAGATTGAATCAGGAAACTCCTGGCAGGGTAAGCCTCACACTGAGAGCAAAAGTCCGTTCTAATGCTGGAACAGGCAGGAGGGGAGTGCAGATGCATGAGCCAGCCTGGCATTTCCTTACTAATGAAAAAGGCAGCATGACTCACCAACTGGTCCCTGGGGCACCGAGAGGTCCTGGAGGCTTTTCAGTCACACAGGTGACTGCTGATGCAGCTTGCAGTGACCCCGCCAGGTTATGCCTCTATGTAGGGTCTGCAGGGTCTTCTGATGAACATACAAAAGAGGGTGAAACCTGGCTTGTCATCTGGAGAGTTTTGTTTGAAACTCACCGTCCTTTTGGGACTTGAAACCAAAGAGAAAGGCAAAGGAGGGCAAGAGGAGGAGTGGGTAAGAAGGAAAGAGGAAGAGGGAGGGAAGGGAAGATGAAGGGGGAATCTCTTTCCAGACTCCCTCCCTCCTGTCAAGCATCTGTGGGAGTGGGAAGCAGAAGCAGCCTGATCGAGAGGACAGAGGTGGTCACACATGGGTGAAGGGCCGAACGTGGCCCGACAGGATATTTATCCACTGGAAAATGCTGATTCAAGAGAAATAGAATGTTTCATGGGAACATGCATTTTGTTAAATTTTTTGCTGAAAAAATATCAGGTTGATAAGGTCAAAGCACCTGTTTATAATATAATATAATATAATATAATATAAATTCCAAAATGGCACAGACTTAGCCCAAGTGCTTCGGGGCTCTTGAAATGGATAATTTCCCTCTCTTGATAAGGTCATTTCAGTATTGTCAAACTGGATTTTTTCAGACATTTTGCTCTGTGGAAAATGTTGAAGTCACTGAAGGACGTGCAGAAATGTCACTGCTTGCCCCAGGATAGAGCTGCAGAGCTTTGACCTGCCCTCCAAGCATGGACGGGCACTCCCCCTAATTTCTTCCCGGGACAGTCTGGTTCTAGTGCAATTCCAGCTCAAGTCCTGGCAGGTCCAAAGCAGCTCCTTTGCTACTCTGCTCCATCCCATTCCCACTCTGATAGCTAACCCCTCACAGGGGTTCAGGCCAATAAGGTGCAGGTCTCTGCTCACAACCGTTCCAACACATCTATTCCCTCATGTTCTCCTCAGTCTCTTCACCCCTTGTGTATCTTGCTGGATGATCGTACCATCTCCTTTATTCCTGAAGCAGAAAGAAGGAGTTAGGGGTACAGGATATAGGGTGGTCACCGGCGCATCCCCAGAATACAGAACATCCCTTTGGTAGGGTGGGGAACCCCTGGGGACCTCCTTGGCCAATCAGTACTTAAGGGCTGGGCTGCCACCTCCTCGGTCAGCAAGGGGTGAGGCCACTGGGCCCCTTGGCCAATCAACAGCAAGGGGTGGGGCCACTGCAAAAAGGCCACCTCCCTGGCCAGCTAGAACCTTGCTCCTCCTGGCTGTGCACTGCTCTACCTCTAAGCACAGCCAATAGAATCGTGAGGACAAATGACTGACATGTCTTTCCGCCAATGACCTGAAAAACAGGACTTTTTGCAGTTTGTTTCTCATTCAGAAATGGACAGGGAACAAAGAGTTTAAAAGCAGGACGGTTTGGTATAAAACAGGCCCAATGGCTACCCAAACAGGATGAGATGAAGGAAGGAGCTAGGAAAAGGAGGGCTAAGACACCGGGGTTGAGGCAAGGAGGAAGAGAGTTGAGGGCTTGTTGATCCCTGAGTGCCAGTGCTGGGCTTCTGCTCTGGACACAAGCTCCGTAGGGCATCCTGATCCCATTCAGACAATGTAGCACAGGCCACCGGGTGCAGGAGCACAGGGCATAGGCCTAGAAGGAGCCTCCTGTGACACAGAGTGCAGTCCCTTGACACTGAGTTAAACAGTTCCTTTTAGAGGTGGATCCAACTCCATCTTAAAGCCCCTGGCCATCACTGCCCATGCTGGGAGGCTGATCCAGAACCACACTGCTCTGAGAGTCGGAAGACTTCTGCTTTCCAGCCTAAACTATTCCTGGCCAGTTCGTCCCCATTTGTTCTTGTGCTAATGCTGGCATATAGCAAGCACGTCAAACTCTGGACCTCAGGGCTCCTTCATGGGCTAGATCTGACATGGTGCAGCAGCAGGATCGAAGGCAGGGCCAGCAGGGATGTCAGCGGCTATAGTAGGACGGGCAGCAGTAGGGTAGGCAGCAGCAGGACCAGTGGCCTCAGGCAAATGAAGCTGTGTTGGCACAGCCCTTGCTTGCCCTCCTGCTGTTAATGGCCATGTCCACCAGGGTCAAGGGCCCTGGATTTTTTGGCAGGCCACGTGACCCCCCCCCCAACCATACACACACACTTTTGGGAGCCTGGTGGGCCAGATGATGTGGTTTCACAGGCCAGATCTGGCCTGAAAACCATCATATGCTTTACTCCCCTGACTTCCAGTATAGAGAGCTCTTCTCCCTCCCTTGTTTTTGCCTGATAGTCTTGCTGCATTCATGTCCTGCT
>NW_005842465.1:870750-892217 GCF_000455745.1 Alligator sinensis
TGTCCTGAACACATTTGTTATCGCTTTTCTGAGGGCTTGTCAGCACAGAGCCTTCATACTGATGTCGTTGCTTCCAATGATAACCTCTAGCGCAGACACACTGCAACTAGGTATTAAGACTTATCCTGGAGGATTTTGCACCGCATTATACCTGGCTGCCCCCATGCAAACCCCTTTTAATCCTGGTGCAACACAAACGATTTGCCCCAGGGTGGTTTAATTTAGAAAATGCTTTAAAATATTGCTGGTCACAGGTGTGTGTGTTTTTTTCCCCATCGCTATACCAGCAACAGCCCAAGGTTAGACACATTAACCTACCTGTAGGATTTACCTCACTTTGGGGAAATGGCATAAAGCACAGCTCACATCCAGCTTCTGCAGGTTTATACTGGGTGCGCGCTGTAGGGTTTGCCTGCACAGCTCCATGGAGATCTATGCCAGCAAAGCTTTTCAAATGTAGACAAGTCTGCAGTGTAAATAATCCCAGTGCAGACAGGCCCTGACTCTTGCTAAATGATGCTGCAATTCCCAGCCCATTATCTGGGAAATGTGATCAAGTGACTGTAGCAGGGGCCAAACGTCAGCTAATTAATCCTATCAAACTCTCCCCCCTCCATGCCCCAGGGAAAAGTTAAATTAACATCATTATCCTCATTTTATATTGTCAATGACTACACAGAGTGCAAGGGCCTGGGAGTTGGACACTGGGATTTTGAGCAAAGGTCTGTCATGGACTTGATGCACGATCCTGGACAAGTCACAGCATCCCTTCTTACCTCCCTTCCCCTGCTGTGGAAACGGGGAGCCGTTTTTGAGGTAATGTACAGGACAGACCCTCAGATGAAAGGGGATGGAGATTTGCCATTTATTTCTATAGACCAAATTCTGTCCCTACCTGCATGGAACAATTTCTGAAAGAGGGTTTCCTCTGGGAAACTATTCAAATAGGCATTTAGCTCTTTAGGTCCCACAGGGCAACACAAAGTGGGTAAGCCTCACAATCTCCACTTTACAGATGGAGAAACTGAGGCACACGGTAGTTAGGCAGCTTGGCCAGGGTGACAAAGCAAGCCTACAGCAAAACCAGAACCAGAGCAAGAGCAGAGATCCCCCTAATCTCAGTCCAGGTCACTGGGCCTCTGCTGGGGCTGTGAATGACACAGTCATCGATGATGCTGTGTGACCAGGAGGTTTGGAGAAGATAAAACTAGCACACCACATCCATTATCTCAGTCTGTGTAGAAGAGTTTTGCAGAAGCCTCTTGTGCCCCCACCTCCTACTCTGCTCTGCACCAGACCATGGAAATGCCTTGTACGAGAGCAAAGCTTGCAAAGCTGGGGTTCAGAAGCAATGATTTAACTACTGAAACCATTTTTTCTGATGTAGGAGCTTTCTGCTTTACCTGCTCTCGGCACCATGCTTGGCAGACCATGGTATATGGCAGCCTGCTCTCTGTGGGCCTGAATCACAGAATGAGATTCAGGTCAGGATTTCCCTAAAGCAGCGATTCTCATCCAGGGTGCTACTGCATCCTGGAGTGTTGCGAGAGCCCTTTATGGGTACCATAGGGGTGCTGTACAATACTAGCACTGTTGGCTGTGCAAAGACCTACGCATGATTCACAAGATAGACCCAGAGTTTTCAAATAGAAACCCATAATGTCAGAACCATTTGGATCTGTTGTGATCTTTCTGAGTTCTTTACAACAGGAGAATTGTTTTTTATTTTTCCATAGTAAAAAAAAAAAGAGTGACTACTAGAGCCAGCATTTTCTGAGCAGACCTTGAGTCTAAAAAGGTTGAGAACCACTGCCCTAAACTGTGGGAGTGTTTAAATCAGGTAAGGTTGGGGAAATGGTAAAGGAGAAAGTAATTTCTGAGCCCTCCTCTGAATAGTTTATTGCTATGAGGCAACTAGCTTGACTAGTGGCCTGACCACAGGTCAGGGAGCCAGGGAATTTCACATCTGATGAGGATTCATTAAGAGTCTTCAGGGAAGCCACTTTCTCTCTGCATGCCTCAGTTTATCTGTCTGTAGCACAAGGATAATAATACCTCTCTCCTGGGGAATGTGTGTAGAATGATGGGACTAATTAGCTGATATGGAGAAGGTGCTGCATATATGCATTAAATTATACACTTTAATTTCCAGAGATCCAAGTACTGTAGGGGGGCTACAGATTACAGATCCTGGCCACAACTACTCTTCAGATCCTGGCCACAACTACCCTTTCCCTGATGCTAGTGTAAAACAGCATGGACACCACTGAAGTGTGGTGTGAATCCAGTATTAAACAAAGCAGAATTGGGTCCATTATTATTAAATGGGGCATTTGTTGGGTAGGCGCAGGCAGGTGGGTGCTTGTGTGCTAAGCCCCGTCCCCTGGGCACAAACATACTGCCTCTTTCTGTCCCGTGCAAGGATATGGAACCTGATTCAAAGCTCACTGACATCAAGGAAAAGCCTCCCCATGGCTTCAATGAGGTTTGGATCAGGTCTATGCTACAGGCAAGACTCAGAGTCCAGAGATAACCCAACGCTGCTGGGTCTCTCAAATCTCTGCTTTGCCAGCTGTTTCTTTTGACTGATGCTAATTACTAATGCCTCTCCTCCCCCCCTTGTTCTTTGCTTCTGAGCTTTTGTCTCTCTCTCTCTCCCCCCCACAGTATGCGGTGTGGCTGGTGCTGTGGGTTGGATGGAATGCATTCATCATCTGCTTTTACCTGGAAGTTGGACACCTGTCACAGGTAATTACCTCTGTAATGGCATCGAGTGCAGATCCTTCCTGGAGCTATTGATCAGCCTGGCATCCCCGCCTGTTGGGCTTCACATTCTTCATGTAACTGGTGCTATTCCTCACCCCAATGGAAGTTATTGTTTGGGGAGGCTCTGTCCTGAGCATCACAGAGTATCTCTGCAGCTGCTTGATGGCTGGCCACTCTCCTGTCTTCCATTCTTTCTTATTGAACGATCACAGTCCAGAAATCATGGGCCAAAGGCCGCAGCTCAAAGGAGTGTATGCCTGGGTACATAGGTGACTGGTAGAGAGTGCACGGGGGTGCATGTGCCTCCCCTGATGGGGCCGGCGTCCCCGCTGATAGCCGACACTGATGCTGTCGGCAGGGCAGGTGCCCCCCGCAACAGGGCCACTGCCTTTAGTAGCCACCCAGATTCAGGAGGTACCAGTCGCTCATGCCTGGGTAGTTGCTTTGCTGGTTTTGCTATGTAATGGAACAGGGTCTGGGCGGTTCATGTAGATGACAAGGGCAGGGTTCTCGTGCTGGAGTCTGGAGCCGAGCAGCCTGGGTTAGGAGTCAGGAGCTGATCAGTCAGGAAGGCAAGCCATAAACCAGAGTTGTGCAAGGAGTAGCAAGCGAGAAGCTGGGTGCAACAGTCTTTTCTCAGACAACATGGTCCTGTTGGTCCTGGGTTGTGAGGTTTGGCCATGGCCACCCTCCTGTAGCACTGGGAGGTGACTTTGCCAAGTCCTTAACTACTTCCAGCTGGGGCTGAATTCTCCCCTGCTGGACCCAGGTTCATTACAGTCTAGTGGACACAGCACTGAACTGGGGCTGAGGAGACATGGTTTGAGTTCCTCACTCCATCACAGACTTGCTCTGTTGTTTTGAGCAAGTTACTCAGTTTATCCTGTACTTTCGTTCCCCACTGATCAAGCAGCAGTCTCCCTGACTAATCGGGCACTGAGAAGATGAAGTTTTATGTATAGTGGCAAGGCACTGAGATCCTTTGGTAATGAGGATCCTATCAGGACATACCTTCACTTCATTTGTCACCTGTACCAGCATGTAGGCTCCTCACACGGCTCTGCCAGTGTGACCTTCAGCGTCCCCCACTACTCCCGCCCTGAGCTGCAGCCAGTCACAACTGTTCTGATGGAACAGACTTCCCCTGAAAAATGCAGATTTGGTGAAATTGAAATGTTTTACAGGAACGTATCGATCTTGTCAACATTTTCCTGGGAAATCATCAAAACACTTCATTTCAATAAGGTCAAAATGTTTCATCCCATTGATCATTTTGACTGTTATGTTGTATTAGAATTTATAGTCTTAAAAATCCAAACATTCAAGTCCAGATTAAATGTTCTGATCAGGCTGACATGAAATATTTTGGGACCACTTCAATTTGTGAAAAAGTTCAAAGATTGGCATTTTGTCCCAGTTTGGCATGAAACCAAATTCTGAAATCTCAGTGTTCCCATGGGTAGAAATGCCATGTATCACTTAGCTCCATGCAGGATCTCTGCAGCTGAGACTAGTGGCCTTTTTGGAAAGCAGACGGCTGTCCTAGAGGGGAGTATGTCTGGTCCCACAGCTTTGTTTCTGCTAATGCACACCACATGCCTATTTCACATTTCTCTTACCCAAAATAATACAGGTTCATGCTCTTTCTGAATGAGTGGGATTTAGAGCCTGACTTTTCTGCTTCTTGGGCAAGTGCCCTAGCCTCTCCTCACAGCACAGGCCTGGTGAGGAGCAATGCCTGTGAGGACTAGCTTCCTCCAAACCCTCTCTCCTCAGTGGGTTTGGAGGGAGCTAGTCTTTTCTCACATCACTTTGGACATTACGTACTTTCTCTGCACATTTTGGGTATGACAGCTTCTCTGCATGGTGTTCTGGATATTGCAACAGTGGGTTTTACCCCTGTTATTGGGGAGGGACCACAGCGCAGAGCCACAGGGCTAGGTCCCTTTAAGTTGAGGACTTTTGAAGCAGAAGGGGTGAAGAGATGCAGCTGGGGACAAGCTGCAGACCCACCCTTGCTGGAGACTGTGGGCTGGTAGAGGACCTCCTGTGCTGGCCAGAAAGGGGGAAAGGTCTGGAGGCATACAAGTTGGTCCCTGGCCAGCAGCGGGGAGAGAGGAAAGGCCTGGCACTGGAATTAGGACTGATCACCCTCATAGGGGAGAGGGGAGACAACCCAGAAGCAGCCAGGAGTGCCCGGGGCACACAGGGAATGGACCTGAAGAGGTGTGGGTCACAGTAGCAGTGGGTTTTTTCCATTGTTACATTTGTGGGCCCAAATGGGGTGAAATGTTATGTTTGTGGGCCCAGAGCAGCAGGACGGTTTGTTAAAAATCTCTGTTGACAACAATCAGTACTACAGGTGTGGCTACAAGGGGTGATGGGGAGGCCATAGCAGGGTACCAAGACAAGGGATACTGCAGTAATTGACCCTCAGCAGGTTATGAGTATCTGCTTCAAGGCCTGGGACTTAGCAAGGCAGAAGAGGCCAAGAGCCCACAGACCTGGCCCAGCAGTTGGTTCATTGGCCAACAGAGCCCCAGGCTTTGAGACCCAAAAGAGACAGACTTAGGACTGTTGGCCAGGGCAAGGAGGGACCATGCAAAATGTTGGATGGGAGACCCCGGGGTGGTCATTCACCAGTTGCACCCTGTACCAGTATGATGATGTCCTTCACGGTGTTTTAGGTCTGGGGGTCTTACCTCGCAGTGGAGTGATATCTCCTCATGGTGTATGGACTGATTCATGGTATGATGGGTGCAACAATTATCTGCTCAATGATTTGTATGCTGCATTTTTTGTTTTTTTCTGACAATGGTTTCTTCTCATAGTTGTTTCCTCACAGTGATCCCCTTCCCTGTTCTGTGAGCTTTTCTCTTCACAAGTCCTATGCTGTGATTTTTTTCCCCCAGCCCTCACCATATTTCAACCTACACAATGTTACCTTGTTCTAGCTGTTTTCACTTCGAACTGAGGTGACATGGGTGCTCTTGCTGAAGCTGGCAGGAGAGGCTGGAATGCATTGTGCACCGACAGCTCTTTTGGTAACACCTGGAGTACCCCAGGATGAGACGATGCTCAGCATATTCCAAAAAGATTCATTTCTGGAGTGAGGGCACAAATAAAGTTCTGGCCCCTGACATATCAGCACATGCAGAGGGATCTCCAAGGTTCCCTGATTACATATGGGGAGGGGAAGTGTACCATGTTGACGGGGCATGATGGAGCCAGTACCTGTGGCTGCCTCTAGGAAAGCATGCAGGAGAGGGTTGGGAATAGCTGCCTGTTGTACACCTTCCTGGGCTACTGTTGCTTCTTTATCTCTTCCGAACAATGGCAGCTCCCCTTTCCCCAGCCTTCCTTGAAAGGCAGCAGGTGACACCTTCCTTAAATCTAAAGGGATGTGCGCATTTAGCAGGGAAGGCGAAATCACCCTCTGAAACACCAGCTCCATTTACCCACCAGACAGAGATGGATGGCCCTGCCGACTTTCCATTTTGTTACTTAGATCCATCACCCTCCCAGGAGGGGCGGGGAGCGCTCGAGGAAGTGAGGGCAAAGGGGTGGGCGGATAGGAAGGGAACGAGATTGTGAGGCCTGGCCGCAGATTCAAATGAGGAGCACAGGAGTGCTAAATTAATGAGACTGATTAATTGGGAATTTCAGGGCACTCGTTAATCACCCACACACACTCAGCACTGCCTCGGTTTATGGATTGCATAAATTAGACGACACAATTTCATAACCCACGTCCAAGGAGATAAAGCTGCAGCCCTCATGGCTGCTGTCTGCAAGAACACGCCTGCAGCTGTGGTTGGATCAATCCTTGTCACTGCCCAGAAACTTCCTCTAGGCACTTAGCAGTGGGGGAGCCACCCTGGAAGTCTCAGCTCCCTGTCACTCAGCAGAGCAGCTCTCTGTGCATCTCTGGGGCACGCCCTCTCATTGACTGACATGGGGACATTTCACTCTGCTTTGTCCTGAGTGCATTCAAGAACTACAGCTGAGGAAGCATCAGCCACACACACCAGTGGCAACACAGACCTGGAATTCTCTGCACAGCTCTGGTCACCGCATTTGAGAGAGATGAACGGAGACTGGGAGAGGTGCAGCAAAGGGCTGCAAGGAGAAACAGGGGAGTAGAGAGCCTGTCTTAGTAGAAGAGACTGAGCGAACTTGGCTTGTTAACCTAGCAAATGAAGGTTGAGAAGTAGGGCTGTTCAAAGCTTTGGATCATGATTCAGATTTGGAAATGATTTGGATGATTCAGAGGCTGAATCTAAGAATCTGAATCAAATCGCTGGAAGCTATAGGCTTTCCGAATTGATTCGGAGCTTCCGAATCACTTCAGAAAAGATTTGGAGCCGATTCGGCCATACAGTATAACGGGGAATCAATGAAATATCTATAACTTTGTTGTCTTTTGGCTGATGTGGATGAAACTTGCAAGTTTTAAGGTGATAGGTGCAAGGGTTTCTGGGAAACTGCATCCCAAAGTCCTGAAAGCAAAATGCATGTCACGTGTATGTGTTAAGCCACCGGTGGGTCAAAAACTGCAGAGATAGTAGCCCTTGAAGAGGCCACAAAGTCTGCCAGGTTTCAAGAAGATAGGTGTAGGGGTTTGGGGGGAAACTGCACCTCAAGCTGCGGACAAGCAAAACTCGTGACATGGGTGACACTGTGTGTGTTAAGGTGCAGCAGGACGAAAACTGCAGGCCTGCTAGCCCCTGCTGAGGCCATGAAGCCTACCAGCTCTCAAGGAGATAGGTGCAGGGCTTCTGGGGCCCTGCACCTCTAGCTGCTGACAGGCAAAACTCATGACATGGGTGCTTGTGCAACTGTGTCTGTCTTGGGGCACGGGGGTGGGGCGGAGGGGGAAGCAGGGGAAGGATGGGACTACGACCGGCCTGGCTGCTAAGCTACTGTGTTACCAGTTACCAATCATTCAAGATTCACTCCAGCTCAATACATAGTAGCTAGCTAATGTAATGAGTTAACGAGCAAGGATTGACACCTACAAAACCACAGACTAAGGAGAGGAAAGAATCAATACAGACAATCAACTTCCCCAAGTCAGACACAGCAAGTTGCACAAGCACCCATGTCACGAGTTTTGTCTGTCAGTAGCTAGGGGTGCAGGGCCCCAGAACCCCCCTGCACCGATCTCCTTAACAGCTGGCAGGCTTTGTGGCCTCAGCAGGGGCTAGCAGGCCTGAAGTTTTCACCCTGATGCACCTTAACACACACAGGGTCATCTATGTCATCAGTGTTGCCTGTTAGCAGCCAGAAGTGCAGCCCCAGAAGCCAGACTCCCCCTGCGCCTATCACCTTAAAACTTGGCAGACTTTGTGGCCTCAACTGGGGTGACCATCCCTGTAGTTTTCACCCCCCTGTGGTGTAACACTTACACGTGACATGAGTTTTGCTTTCAAGAATTTGGGGTGCAGTTTTCATGAACTCCCCACACCTATCTCTTTGAAACTTGGCAGACTTTGTGGCCTCAACTGGGGTGACCATCCCTGTAGTTTTCACCCCCCTGTGGTGTAACACTTACACGTGACATGAGTTTTGCTTTCAAGAATTTGGGGTGCAGTTTTCATGAACTCCCCACACCTATCTCTTTGAAACTTGGCAGACTTCATGACCTCAGCAGAGGCTACCATTCCTGCAAGTTTCATCCAAACAGATGAAAACCAACAAAGTTATAGATATTTAATTGATTGCCCTTTATACCCTATGGCCGGATCTCTGAAGCAGCTCTGAAACTTCGGAGCTGATTCAGCCGAATCGAAGCGGGAAACCAATCTGGAGCCCTGAATCAGATCACTGGCATCTGAATCGGCCAGATCCAAAGCTGTCTGGAATAGCTGCCTATTCACACAGGCCTACTGAGAAGGATATGATTGTACTCAATAACTATGTGGTGGTGGGGGAGGGGGGTAAGCTCAATCAGAGAGAATGGTTATTTAAGATAAAGAACAGTGCTGATATGAGATCAAATATATATAAACTGGCTGTGAATACTTGTAGGTTGGAAATTAGGTGGAGCTTACTAACCATTGGAACAGTGAGGTTCTTGACCAGCCTTCCGTAGAGGTAGTGAGAGCAGCAGTCTAACTGCATCTAAGACGTTGCTTGATCATTTTGTGATAGGAGCTACATAACTTGATTGCCTGTGAAAGCAATGGACTGGACTCAATGCAGGAGATCCCTTGCAGTCCTGTCATTCGTGTTTGCATGAATTGCTAGCTGGGTTCTGCATGCTGAGGTATCAAGCCTGACTCTTTGTTATCCTGTCCTTTGTGCTGGCATTTTCCTCCATGCAAAGTTAGTGCAAAGCTCATCATGAAACACTGTCAAGTCAGAATAGTCATGTTTTGTACTTGCATTATACTGGTGTAAGTCATGTTTCAAGGCATAAGGCAAGGAAGAACTGGGCTCATTATTAGTGATAATGATGACACGAGACAGGAAAGAGAAAGGGCTGAGCTTGGTATTTCAGTTCTCACATTGTACCTACAGTGTTAGCTCTGGGACAGCATTCACTGGAGCATGGACCCTGCCTATCTTCCCTCTGTGACAGATCCTGCATTCACCTGGAGATTGTTGCAAGTACAGAAAATATTACCACTTGGACTTTACATAGGTCGCACTGTGAGGCTTTTAGAACCTTCCTGGAAGCACGATGCTAGTCTGATGACTCCCCAAGCATCCAGAGCAGAAAGGGCCCATTAGAGCAAATGGAGGCAAGAGTCTAAAATATCATTAATTAGGGTGGGGCAGAGCACATATTGTGCCTGTCCTTTAAGGGCTTAAGCAGGCTGCAGATCAGCCTACAGGTGGGAGCAGACCCAATCAAGAGGGTCACATGGCACCCAGGAGGCTGCTTGACTGGTGTAGGGCTAGGCAGTCAGGGTATAAGACAGGCCCTGAGAGCAGAGATGGGCAGTTGCAACTGGGAAGCTGAAGGGTGAGCATTTCCTGGCTAGAGATCAGCTGCTCCCAGAACACCTAAATGTCAGGGGTAGGAACTATGGGGATGGAGGAGGGTCTTGGTCCTGGGGAATGACCTAAAACTATACCCTGCTGGGGAGGATGGTGTGGTGGGGCTGCTATGGCAGGGCAGTCTCCAGGAAATGCTACACCTGTGCCTCCCTAGTGAAAGGCAAGTATGGGCTCTAGAAAACCTCAACCTCTGCTGCCTTGTGGGTGACCCTGTGGAGGAGAAAGGCTAGGGGAGCACATACCAACAGAACAGTGTGGGGCCAAGGCCCATAGGGGCCCATAGGGGAATAAGACCCAGAAGCCCCAGTAAAGGGGTGGGGTATTGCCCCCAGTGAGGGTGCAGAATGAGAGCCAGAGGCTACATAGAGTAGGGTTTGTGAGGGGGGCCTGAAGGACTTTGCATAGGCTGGCAGGAGTAGAGGCCTAGTAGGGGCAGAGAGAAAGAGAGAGAGTGAGTTCAGTGAGGTCAGAACAGTGGGCCCATAAGGGGTCCAGAGGAATTATGTGGTCCACGAGCTCAGAAGGTGGACCTGTATGAGAGAGGACTAGCTGCCAAGAACCTAACTATAAAACCTCGACTGGTCAATGTTGGGGCCAGGACCAGGATGGTCAAAGGGCCTGAGCACCCACCGCGAGGGATGGCCAAAGCTAAAGGCTTGAAGTCTCGACTGGCCTAGAAGCAAGGCAAGGGCATGCGAGACCAAAGGTCCCAGAAGGGGCCACTGCCAAGAGGGAAAGGGGTCTAGGTGGGGTTGCAGCCCAGTATGAGGGCATAGGTTAGGCTCTCTGAGTAGGAAGGCCAACTGTACCTTGTCGTGCATCCACAGATGCATTTCAAGCAGGACCAAGGAGGTGATCCTCCCCCTCTATGCGGCACTGGTCAGGCCGCAGCTGGAGTACTGCGTCCAGTTCTGGGAGCCGCACTTTAAGAGGGATGTGGACAGCATCGAGAGGGTCCAGAGGAGGGCCACTCGCATGATCAAGGGACAGCAGGGCAGGTCCTATGAGGAAAGGTTACGGGACCTGAACCTGTTCAGCCTCCAGAAGAGAAGGCTGAGGGGGGATCTTGTGGCCTGCTATAAACTAGTCAGGGGGGATCAACAGGCACTGGGGGAGTCCCTGTCCCCCCGTGACCAGGAATAACGGTCACAAACTGGTGGAGGGAAGGTTTAAGGTTGGACATCAGGAGGCGCTACTTCACGGTCAGGGCGGCTAGGGTCTGGAACCGGCTTCCAAGTGAGGTGCTGCAGGCTCCCACCCTGGGGGTTTTTAAGAGGAGGCTGGATGACCATCTTGCTGGGGTCATTTGACCCCAGTACTCTTTCCTGCCATGGCAGGGGGTCAGACTAGATGATCTGCCCAGGTCCCTTCCGACCCTAGAAACAAAAAGGAGGGATTCAAGACAGGATCCGAATGTTCAGTCTGGAATATAGTGGGACCCAGTGTGGGGCCAGAGCCATATAGTGATGCCATCTGTGAGGCATGGGACACGGTGTAGGGATGATACGGAGCCATGTATAACACCCTTGGCATCAGAGCAATAAATGGGCAGCCTTCTGCCTACACACAGCTATTCTTTAGTTACAACAAAGGCGTGGCAGATGAGTAAGGTGGATGGATTGTCCTTGACAGGTGGGTGGGCCAATGATTGGACTGGCCTCAAGACAGCCCCCTGTCACATAGGATTACCATATTTCCAGTTCCAAAAAAGAGGACACCTACCAGGGGGACACCTCTCTCCCAACTCACAGCCCCCTGGCCCTGCCAGTGCCCCTCACTTCCAACCCACAGTCCCTTGCCCCCCTTCCTCCCCCCACAGGCTATGTTGGTGCCCCTCAGTCCTAACAGCCCCTGACCCTGCCAGCCCTGCTGGTGCCACTCACTCCCAACCCACAGCCCCCTGCCCCCCGGCCCTGCCAATGACCTTCACTCCCAATTTGCAGCCCCCTGATCCCCCCAGCCCTGCTGGAGGGGGCCTCCAGCTGCCCCCATCCTGACCAGGCCGGAGCACAGCAACTCCAATTCATGAGGGCAATGGCAGAGCAAGTCTGGCCCTGTCATAGGCTGGAGGGAGGAAGAGGGGAGGCCTGTGACACCCACCACCCTGGGCTGGGAATTCCCTTCCGTGCTGTGCCAGGCAGCCTAGCCATGCCCCACCACCCCCACCCCCGCAGTGTCCCCATGGGCTGCCCAACCAGCATGAGCACTGGCCCAGCCACGGAGCTCCCTGCTGCCCTCAAAGGTCCCCACTGCCCATGTCCCCTACTGGAGGGGCAGGCACCTCCCCTGCCCTGCTGCAGGCCCAATGCCTGGGCAGCTTCCCTGTTACCAGACTTGCTCGTCACTTTGGGTTGTGCTCATTTATTAGGGGTATGTTTCTGGGGTCTCTGTAATTCTATCAATGTGCTGCTTGTGTTTCTATACGGAGCTCTATCTCTCCCTTCTGCAAGTCCTCACCCCCAAAGGAGCTATCTTGCAGGACTCAGTTTCAATGGGCCTGGGTTCCTCCAGCCACCAAATCAGTCAAATGCATACACACACACACAGATTAACGTGACAAGCCTGACCCGGCCGGGTTGATCAGCATGTATAGACTGACACCCTCATATGCCAGGAATCAGTTCATTAAGGCAACAATAAAATGCAGTCAGACACAAGAACATTGGTGAACAGAATCCCTCTGAATCAGGCCGGGTGTCCAGCTTGCACCCTCATGGGCCATCATTCAGTTCATTAGGGCACGTCTGAGCTGAACTGGGTCAATCAGCCTATACAAGCTGATCCCCTTATGTGTCTCAAACTCAGCACGTCCCAATCTTTTGCCCTAACTGTCCTAGTAGTGGTAGCCTTTTGATGAGTGGACCCCACGGTATTTTTGAGCTTTACAGGGATCTTTGGCTTAGGTAAAAGAAGCGTTGCTACAGAGCAAGTGGGAAAGGGGAAGTAGAGAAGGAAAAATACACCCAGTTACCACCAGTTTGACTATAAAAGTTATTTATTGCTAAGTATATGAAATTTATGATGGTACTAGTATTAATAGCCATGCAAGGAAAAACAAACAAAAAAATTACTATATTACCCTGGCTCAATAGAGTATTTGGGGAAACTTAGCTGAAGCTTAACTAATAAAATTCAGGTTCTGAAAGCTATTCCTAGAGAGAAAAAGAGGAAGAGAGATAAAGAGGGAGAAAGAAAAAGAGAGAGTGAGAGCTGGAATTTCACCGTTCCAAGGCACTCAGGTGTTTTGTTAACAGGCAAAGTTCCCAGCACAATCGTTGAAGGTTAAACAAGTGACGGAAAGAGATGATCTGTTTATCCAGCTTCTTGAGAACAACAGCGGGTGCTATCAGAGAGATTTCTCCCTCTTGAAGCACACTTTTTGCTGCTGTATGGCTTTCTTATACCCTTAGTCCAGCCTCCTCAAAGCATTCTTTGAATTGTGTAAATCAAGAGGGTCCCAAGCCATAATTGACAGGGAAAATCCTGTTATATAAACAGTTTCAATTTAAATGAATTACCTTTTTTAGTGACAAGGGGTTATCTTGTTTGGAACAGCTCAAGAAACCGATTAACCACCAGGAAAAACATAACGTTTTAAGGAGTCACCAGACACCTAGGAGCTGGCTTGAAATTATTTTGAATATAGAAGATATACTGGAAGGGATACATTATTTCTTCTTAGATTGCTTGTACTGTAAAGTCAGCATCAGTGTTTTGTATTTTACCTGTTGTGAATAAGCCTCAGCTGAGCCTGACTTTCAGATCTAACTGTAGTCTCTTAACATACTTAAGTCGATTGACTACAAGGGCTGCGTGAAACGGCACCGTTCCATTTCTCCTGGAGTTTCAGCAGTTTGACGGAACAGTGTCAAATTCATTTTGAGTCAAAACAGCTGTTCTGTTCTGTTCCCTCAAAACAGAAAGGCTGTTTTGAGTTTCACTGGGGATGGGGAGTCAGACCAGTTGGGCTGACTTCCCATTCCCAGCACCAGATGAGGCTGGGGGCGGGAGGCACCCGACCGCCACGCTAGATCACGCTGGGGTTAGAAGGCAACCCAGCTGGGCTGCTTTCCCGACCCCCATGCTAGATCATACAGTGGGCGGGAGGCAACCTAGCTGGGCTGCTTTCCCGAACCCTGTGCTAGATCGTGCTGGGGGCAGGAGGCAACCTAACTGGGCTGCTTTCCCAGTCCTGGTGTGATCTAGCATGGAGCACAGGGAAAGCAGCCCAGCTGGTCTGTCTTCCACCCCCCAGCACGATCTAGCATGGGGGTCAGGAAAGCAGCCCAGCTGGGCTGCCTCACCGCCGCCTACCGCATTTTGTGCTGGGGATGGGAAGTCAGCCCAGCTGGACTGACTTCCCATCCCCAACCTATGGTCAAAACATTTTGACTTTTGAAACATTTCGACGAGACTCATTTTGTTTTGAGGTTTTTGTTTTGTTTCAATTTTGCTGTTTCAACCTCGAAATTAGTTGAAACAGTGTTGAAACGAAACAGCTGGTGAAATTTTGCACAGCCCTATTGATTACTTGGAGTGTTCATAAACTTTGTGGGGAGGACTTCCACAAGTCATCCCAGGAAAAGTATGACAGCATTTGTGGTCACAGCTCCAACAGGCTGTATTGTTGTGATGAACCCTTAACCATTGTTCAAATGTCACCCATACCCCTCTGACTCAGTCTCTTGCCTTAGCATTCCCTAACCCGACAACCGAGTTTTAGTCAATTGAGTTTAAATAGGCCTCCCATACTGGGATCAGGGAATGTATGGCCCGAGATACCTATTAAACTTTTCTTCTGCTTAGTTCTGGTTAGGTGAGGTTGTGGGGGTGAGGGAGGAAAATGTCCTTTGTAAGTCCAGCAAGCTGGGTGCCAGGGCTCCCTTGGGAACACAGAGCTGACAGGTAACATCCCCCAGCTCTGTCCCTGTCTCCAATCACCCTGCCCCCTCACTCCACCAGAGGAGCACAGCAAAATCCCAGACATTGGTTCCTATTTCAAAAAACTGCCTGAATGGAGACTGGAGGACTCAGAAAGAGGATATGTCCAGAAAAACCCAGATGTATGGTAACTCTATCATAAGTCTTCAGGAGAGATGAGTGTGAGTGAAAAGGAAGGAAAGGAGGGCTCAGAGGGAGACACTGTCAGCAGGGTCATGCCTGGCTGGAGCTCAGTATGAGGCTTGTTTGTGAGTATGCACCGCCTCTAATGGCTTAGTTGCATGAAGAATAAAGGCAAGTCCTCACGACCATAACAGCAAAGGAAATATGGTCCTGTGCTAAGGGGACTAGCTCAGGAGATTTGGATTTAGTTGCTGCATCTGACTTGCAAGCATAATGCATGCAAGTTACTTAACCGTTAGTGTCTCATCTGTAAAGGGGCAAAATGATGCTTCTTCTCTCCCTGTCTATTTAAATTGTAGGCTCTTCAGGGCAGAGACTGCCCCTCATTATGCAGATACAGAGTCCTCAGTACCAGAGGGGCCCTTAGTTGCAACTACAGAACCAACAGTTACTAATGCTGGTAATTACCCAATGTACATGTGCTATTAGAAGCAGGTTGGGGAGTCCAGCTGTTCACATGTTGTCACTGTTCAAAGCTCTCTGTACCTCCCAGGTCTCTGGTAGCACTGATAAGCCGGTCAGCATCCTTGAGAATTGGAAATCATTGTTGTAAATTATTTTTTTATTGCTGTAATGGATTTGAAAAATCAGCAAAAATTCCTTCTTTTCACCAGAGACATCACTCCCCATCAGAGACCAGCCAGGAGTGGGGAAAACAACCTAATGCAAATATATGGGCAGCCTCTATATGCACTGAAATAGAGCTCTGCTCATCTATCCAGCTTCTCAGATTAGCTGCCTGTGCCCTCAGGTCTGATCCAGTCCCATGGAAGGCAGTCATAGCCTTTCATTTGATTTTAGTGGGAGCTGGACGTAAGTCCTTAACCTGACCTTGTCCCTAGTCCTTCAGTGATGGTTCAGCTGCACATATCCAGTGGCAGGGAGCTGTATTAGAGAGGAATGCTGTCTTGCTCTTGCACTTTACTTGGCTGAGCAGGAGCCAAAGAGCATGGCACCAGGGGAGTCAGGGTGTCTGGGTCCTCCGAAGTAGCTGGTGTGTGAAGTGTAGCTGTGAGCAAGGGCACAAATGAAGCGGAGCTCCCTGCGGAGGCCTCTGCAGCTCCCTCCATAATCTCAGAGCTCTGCAAAGTTCAGATCTCCAGCCCAACCACTTTGCCGAAGGTAAAACTTCAGGAAAGTCTGACCCCAATCTCTCAGGAACCTGCAGTTCAGGCTGAGAGCACAGATCAGTGACTGGAAGCGGGTGGTTCTTATTCAAATATGGGGAATGCTGAGAAATTGAAAAGTGAATCAACTATTTGAAAGGAAGGAGCTGCTTCGCCAAGATGCAAACAGCCTTAACTCTGACCTCAAATAGATGCAAACCTCTGAGACTCCTGGTTTCAAAGACAGTCTAGATAGCCTTACTCTTCATTAGTTTGTTTGGGCCACAGACAAGGAGGCAAGTCACAAATGTCTGAACAGGCACATCACTCAGACAGGAGGTGATGATTCCTCCAACATCAGGAGAATTCCTGATGCTTGAAATGCCACACTAACTCCCCTCCTACGCGCACACTGCTTCCCCGGCCAGGAGGTGAAATGATAGCACTTACATGAAGAGAGCAAAACCTAATGTAGTGATGAAGCATCACACTTAGCAGTGGAGACATGTCTGTGTGGAACCAATTATAAGACCAATATTGTGTGATGCACATTTTTGATATTTCCCATACCAGCTGTGCAAGTGCATTATCTCCTCCTAATTTAAGGTAGAACTACAGTCTGCAAATCCTTACGTGCAAAAATTGACAAAGAGAAAATGGGATGGTGGTGATGGCTTGGACATATTACATGTCCTTAGCCACAGGATGTAGATTCCTAAAGGGTGGCTTCCCAAGGGTATTTTTTAATAGATTCGGTTGTCCCTTTTGTAATAATATACCCAGAAGCCTTGGCAAAGCATTTTTTCTTCCTCTGCTTGTTTTTGAACCTTAGAAATATGACGATTGCCCCTGGCTTTGCAGAATAACTCTTTTGGAGGTCATGGAAATATGGATTTGGAGTCACCACTTTTAACAAAGATCCCCTAAGAGTTTCTAAATTGTTTGAAATTAAAGTATTAACAGCAACAAAAGTTTTAAATAGATTAGGAAAAAAAATCACTTATTATTTTATCAGATTTGTCTTCCCTGGTACCTCTACCATAGTTCTACTAGTGCTCCAGTTGTCTATCGGCTCTTACAGAAGACACAGGGGGAACAAGATGTAAGGAAGCAATAAAAGACATGATCTTTATTGTGTTTTTTGTACAGGTCAGCTTTAAAGCTCTTTTAAATATCATAATTTACATCATGTATTATGCAGGAAACAAAGAAGGGAAGTAGTGAGGCGAGTGTCCATCCTGGGGCAGAGTTAAGGTTATTTGGGAGACTCACTCCAAGTATTTCAGCCTGAAAAACAGGAGAGGAGGCTGTATTGTGAGGAGTAAGTTGGAAGGATTGTGGAGCTAGCTCCAGGAGCCTGATTTTCTTCTGCTTTGTACTTTGTGCTGTAATTTACATCAGTACAAAGCAGGTGTAAAACGCTTCCCCATGAAAACGGTAACATTTTGTTCTGCTCTAAGTAATTGCGCAAGTTGTGGGGCAATGGAGAATTAGACCCTAGGAGCTCATAAAGCAGAAAAAGAGCAGAGCAAAGCAAAAACACATATTGTTGCAAATATGCAGTGCTGGTACTCTTTGCATGAAAGCCCACAGCAGTTGCAGCAATGAATCTCAGCAAAAATGTTATGATAACATTAAATTATTAATAAAAGTTTGTGTTATTAACATTAATAGTAGCACCGAGAGCCGCAAACTGTCATTCAGAATAAGCAGGGGAATCTTATGCTGTCAGAGGAATGGGCGCAATAATGAGTAATAAGTGTCTAGAGATTATGGCTTCCTCACCCTGCCCCTGGTGTGTACCTGCTAGAAGTGCTAAAGGAGGGGGTGTTACTTTTCAGTTTTGGCAGTTGTTCAGTGAATAGTTAAAATATGCCATCAAGAGGAGGATTTTTTTTGTTGTTGTTGAAGTTTTTACAATCAAGGATTTTAATAAATATGCCTTAGAAGTTAGGGCCTGACATGTCTCTGCAGTTTTTCCACATCAAGCGTGCACACTGCTAGGGCTCTGCAGACTTGTGGGCAGCTGTAGAAGTGCTGGAGAACATCAGGAAGCCCACATGCTGACCTGTTCCTGCAGACCAAATGCTGTGAACACTTCTTTGAAACTTTCCTGAATTGCCTGGGCTGCAAAATGGAGCTTTTTGGTACTGAGCCATTATTTCTCTGAAATTTCTGGTACTTCCACTTTGGCTTGGGCTAGTGATCTTCCTGGCTCTCTTATCACAGCCTCAGTCTGTGTGCATCTCATCCCTGTCAGTCGTGGCTGAAGCTGTGGGTTCCCAAGCCAAACAACAGTGGAAGTGGGACACTGGGCAGTGTCTGGAAACACTTCCCCTATGCTGAGTTTCCATGTTAGACCCAAACTGACTGCTCCATGTCCAGCCCCCATCAGGGAGCCCATCTGAACAGTGCTTAAGAAATGAAAAATGGACTCCTGAGCCTCGTAGCCCTAGGGCTACCAGACTACTATGAGCAAAGCCCACCAGTTTCCATAGCCAGCAGTACACAAGGAAGCAATGTGAGCAGCCTCACATCCAGCCTGAGTGGCCATGTAGCCAGGGATGATCCTGCCTTGAGCAGGGGGCTAGACTGGGTGACCTTGTGAGACCCCTTACAGCCCTACAATCCTGCACCTGGGAGTGACCATTTGGTACAAGTTCAGAGCAGGGTTTGAACCCAAAGCTCAGGAGTGTGTGTTGAGGTGACTCACAGAGGTCCCTTCAAGCACCCTGCCACTGCCTGATAATGAGACACCCTATGAACCTCCAGATGCAATACACCTTCAGCTGTCCAGCGAAGCGGTAGAGTCTCCTTCACTGAAGGTTTTCAAGAAGAGGCTGGACAGGCATCTGCTGGCCTTGGTTGAGAAACAGTGGATCCTGTCATTCATTGTCCAGGGCGTTGGGCTTGATGACCCTCAAGGATCCTTCCAACACTGTGATTAACAGCTTGAGTGTCAAAGTGCTTGGTGCTGGTATGTGGGAAATGCAGCCTGTTTTAGCTCAGAGACTTCTTTTGCTTATTTTATACCCAAATCCCTGTCCTGACCAATTTCTTCTCACTATATGCATAAAAGGGAATGTACCGAGTAAGAAGCAAACTGTTCTTATGAAATACAGTCTGGAGCATCAAACCAATGTTACTGCAGTAATCCAAAGCAGGGGTTCACTGTGGTAGCAGTTGTACCTTCATGTATGGAGAGACCCAGATCCTCTGCCCCACCAAAGGACTCACAGTTTTGAACAGAGAGGAGGTGGGAAGGGAAACCCAGGCCAGCAAATAGGTATAAAATTAGCTACTTAAATATGGCTCTGAATTCCTGTCCCCATCCCTGGAGGTGGGTCAGTGGAAAGGTGCTGTGTGCATGGCAAGAGGGAGAGCTGGGCTGCCCACACAGCAAGAGAGGGGCTGGGTTCCCCAAGCTGCACCCACGCTGCGAAAGACTCAGGCTGTGCAAACAGCCAACAGATCTGTGCAGCTCACGTTGAACACAGGACGAGCAGGTTTATTTTACAGGTGATTTGACTTTATTGGAAGAAGTGTTCAGGGCCCACTGTAAGTCTGGAAATGACATCAGGAAGTCATCTAGTCCAACCCCCTGCTCAACCCTTCTCTCTCCAAATCATCCTAGATGTGTATTTGTTTAACCTCTTCTTAAACTTCACAGCCACCTAGCACCATGCCCAAAACATGAAAAAAAAAAAAAAGCTTAACTTACCACAGGTAAAGCTGGATGAAGGCACTGCCAGTGTCCCACTACTACAGACAAAAGCAGGTGGTAAACAGCTGTAGTTTGCCCTATAAGCTCCAGTCTGACATCACGACCTGTGGATATTTGTTCTCCAAGCATTGCTGCCTGGGAAATTGTGCCATGTATTCTCTGTGAAGTGGTCAGTGACCATGTCAACTAGACCCGACCAAACCAAAATAGGGTTTTCATTGAAAAAGCTTGGGCCCAAACACCAGCAAGGTTTGGTTCCTTTGGGCCCAAACACCAACATTTTCAGTTAAAAAATATTCACATTTTAGGCTGAAACATGAAAAGGCTATCTATCTTTTGTCAAATAGATATAGCAAATATGGATTTTTCACAAAAAAAAAAATCAGTTTTGATGAAATCCATTTTTTTCACCAAAGAAAGCAAAGACCTGTTGTCTGCCCTGGCA
Organism: Alligator sinensis; assembly: GCF_000455745.1. Taxonomy (NCBI): domain Eukaryota; kingdom Metazoa; phylum Chordata; order Crocodylia; family Alligatoridae; genus Alligator; species Alligator sinensis. The sequence goes on from NW_005842465.1 coordinate 890,921, forward strand.
CTGGATTCAGAAGTGCAGTCACCGCCCCTTATTCTTGGTGCTCTTGGCAGTGTTTACAGGCATCTGGGACTTACTCACAAGCACAAAATGAAGCTGGGGGTGTCAAGAGATGCACACTGCATTAAAGGGACTTCTTGCTCATACAACTATCCATCCTGCCAATCCTTGTGCCCTTAAGGCCTGGAAACCTCTCTGCTTCTATAGCAGGGCCAGAGGGGAACCTTCCTGCAGGTTTCAAATGTGAGCATTTGCTGTGGCTCCATCCAAAGGCACAGTGACTGCAGAAGAGTCTAAATCTCTCTATTGAATCTATCCTGCTGTTTTGCAAGCAGGGGTATCTGTATTGATTGTGCCGTGCTTTCATCTGGTCACTCCTGGAAGGGAGCCCAAAACCCCATACTGCTACCTCTATTAAATTTCAGCTTAGCGTTTTGCAAGTCTGCTATCAGGAAGGTGCAGGCGCTGGGCAAGGAGGATTAGAGCTGTATCTTATCCTTCCCCCGGTGACAGCCCGAAGCCATGTCTTGCAAGGGGAGGTCTGCTGCCTACCAATCAGAGATCTAAAAGCTCAGGGAGATCAAACAGGGAGAGCCCCAAAGCATGTTAATGGGCTTACCAGGAGGAGATAGCCAGGAGTAGAGCCTTGGCGGGCTTCCGTTGTGCATGGTGGGTGTCAATCAGCTTATCTCTCTGATAGGCCTGCCTAGCATGATACAACCAAGCTGGGGAGAAGGCACCACCTCTGCCCCTCAGAACCAAGTACCAGACCTGGCCAGGCACTCACCTGGGACATTAGTGCTGAGGCCTTCCTGAGAGGTGCTTCACTCTCCATGACATCAGGGTGTTGGGGTCCTGGTGGCCTTCTAAAATCATACTCTGACTCTTTAAGTTCTGAGTTTTCATGCTCTTTATCTTATGACTTATACGTAAGGTGCTTCCAGAACTGAGCAAGCCTTTCAACACCTGGGCATGCGGGTGCTGCTTGTTCAAGTGGTCTAGAGCTGGGGAGGTGCCTTGTTAATGTCTACCCCATGGAAAATTTTAGAGCAACAGGTTCTGACAATAGCACAATTAAAGAGGGACAAGCAGAGCACCAATGCCTGCATGCCAGCTTAGCGGGGAGTGCCAAAATAACTGCCCCCACTGCCAGCCAGTGATACAGCTGCCCTATTACGCCTCTGGGTCTCCTGCTCCCTACCTAACCACTCAGCTACTGAGCTAAATGTGAGAGGGCCGTCCCTCAGTCATGGGGCTTTGCCTGGTAGAGATGCACATCCAAGGATGCATGCATGGAGCC
>NW_005842465.1:892227-933077 GCF_000455745.1 Alligator sinensis
CAGTAGATGTGTGGAGGCTCACCCATGCACACTGCCCTGGAAGTAGGATCACAACCTGTGTGGAACTGCCCAAAATAGCAGATACATGGCTGGGTAACTGCCTTGCCTGGGTCACTGCCTGAGCTAAAGGACCCACCTCCAGTGATTAAACCTGGGCAGGCTCATCAGCTTCTGCATGCACCACTAGCAAGGCACGGGGAGCTGCAGCAAATGGGTTATAGGTTGATTAATAAACCCAACACAGTTTCAGCTTTAGCTCCTCTCACCAAACTGGTCTCAAAACAGGTTCATAATTTTGTCCCGGACTTTCCAGTCAGGAAGTGATGCCAGGGAGCAAATGGCCTCATTGCCTGTTCCAAGCACCTGCAGCTCCCCTGGACGTCACAGGGTGCTCCCTACCCCTGAAGCTTTGTGGGTTTGCTTTGGGCATGATACCCCAGGAGGCAACAAAAACTTCTACTGGGGAATAGTCCCTATTGAGAGCAACCACCTAACTTTGCTTGCCTTCCCCTGTTCCTTTGTTGTAGGACCGAGACTTCATCATGACCTTCAATACCTCGCTGCACCGCTCATGGTGGATGGAGAATGGGCCCGGCTGTCTGGTGACACCAGTAATGAACTCAAACTTGGCCCCAGAGGACCATCACGTCATCACAGTCACTGGCTGCCTGCTTGATTACCAATACATAGAGGTAGTGAGCAGCGCCATGCAGATATTCCTGGCGGTAAGGGGAGCCAGCACTCGATCTTGTCTTCTTCTGCAGTGGTTCTTGAGGGCGTTAGAATGAAGGTAGCAGGGACACAGGCCTGAGTTTCCTCTCTCTTGCATAAGCTTGCTCCACTGGCATTATTGCTGATCTCCAGTGAAAAAAAAATTGGGCCTCCAGGGCACAAATCCAAAGTAACCACAGTAGAGTAAGTAGACCCAATACTCCATATTGCAAAATTCAGAAAAAGAGCTGAATCTGACCTTCCCCAAACATCAGTGGAGGCATCTTTCCTCCCAAGAGCTGATGCTCTCTTCCTGTTTCCAGCCCTGCTATGTGCTCCTAAGGGGGCTGTAACTCTTTTCCAGTTGGCACATCTACACATGCAGCGGACTGCACAGTTGTTACTATGCGGTCATTTAGTACTTGCTTAAGTAAGTATTAAATGGCTGCGCAGTCCCAACACCACATGGCTATTTTTAGAAGCTACTGCACAGTAGCATCGGCATCATGGTTTGTGCCTGGCCATGCTACATAGCCGTATCTCCTCGCTACGGTGGTGTAGTGTATCGTGTAGACACACCCAGTGAGTTAACTAATAAAGCTAACACAGTTTCAGCTTTAGTGCCTCTCACCAAACTGATCTCAAAACAGGTTCCTAACTTGGAACAATATACTTGGAATTACTCAAAGACACAGATACACACACATTTTTAATCCTTTTGCAGATTTTTTTGAAAATTTTTTGCAGAAAAAAAGAGAAAATGTCTCCATTTTCACCAAGCTGAAACATGTCTTTCAAGGGCACACTGGAGCTTCCTATACTTTGAACTCTGTGTCATGGGCAAAAAAACACTTGAGGATCTGAAATGCTGTTGAGCCATTAGAACTTGTGAAGTCTTTTCAGTTTATTGGTGGTATCAGACACCATGGCCTTGAGCTCTTGGGACTGTGATATTCTCCTGGAGGAGCAGGAGAGGAGGGGGTAGCAAGTGGTGCTGGTCTTTTGGAAACACTAAAAGAGCAATCCTGGAAATTATCATCATAGTATCTTAAATTTGTTTTCAGCCCCTAGTTAGAAAGTGTAATGAATAATAATAAGGGAAGGAATTTATTTAAAAATACAGTGAAATTTACCCTTATAGAAAAGGTCAGCACAAAGCATATACCCTGCTTAATTCTCTCCACGCACTGACTCTCACCTTTCATGGTAATGGAGCCACGAGTATTAAGCTGAATACGTGTATAAAACAGCAACTTGATGACTTCCCTTTGGTTCAAATTGTAAAATTAGTGGATGAAGGCATGTAGCAAAGGCGCTAATATATCAGGGTGAGCCAAGCTGGCATATTTCAGCTGGTGACTTCCCAGTGTGTTATCACACATTTACGCCTCAATACTACACATGAGGTGTTTATAATCTAATGTGTCATATCAGCTCATCTCTGGGCTGGTGGTACTAGAGGTGTGAACAGCGCAGAGGAACAGAGCAGATGGACCCGGTGCCCCAAATCCCCCTGGAAATGTGATATTTTGTGCGTGTAAAATGTTGACTTAAAACTCAGAGCGTTTGCAATGTGAGCCAATAAAAGATCCAGGTGACACATTCCCAATGCAGTTGGGATCAAGGGCGCTGCTCTTATCTCCCTGTCTGGCAACCTCCTGCTACAGACGCTGCTAGTGAGTTGTCAACAGGCAAAAAGTTGCCAGGAGTTTAAGCAGTTGTGAACGTGTCATTGCCTGGACTGGAAACAGAAATAATTGCCTTGACTAAGAGCAACAAGATCCCTTCTCGGAGATGTCTGAGGGGAAGTTTTAATGGAGAGATGTGGGATAACACTTTTAGTGTCCCTTTTGGGTTGTGCACACACAGCCTTTCCCACCAGTGAAGATAATCACCACCTAATGCAGCCAACACAGTGACCAGCATTTTAAAAGAGAGGTTATATGTTTTGAGCACTGATTAAAGACACTGGCCTAAAAACAGAGGAGGTAGAAGGAGCTAGGAGCTGCACCAACCCAGGACCCCTGGGTTACCAAGCAGCCATTAGCCAGAGTGGATTTGGGCTTGATCCTAACAGCCAGCCTAGATAACGTTTCCTCACTTTGGCAGTGCTTGTGTTGGATTTGGGGTACAGCCAGGACATGGGGAGAGTGAGAGAGAGGGAGGTGGGGTGTAGGTAGGGCTTCCTTTACACTGGCCTCCACAGTTTTGTGTGCCTGTGGTAATAGGATTGGGGGCTTCAATGGTAGGCTGGCTGTCCTGCTGGATCATGTGGCTATCTCCTACTTCATCCCCCAAACAGCCATTTCATAAGATGGCCTTTGTGTCCCATAGGCAACAAGGGCATCTTCTGTGTCATTGTCAAATGGCCTTCAACTCTCAAAACACTCCCAGCAGAATTAGCCACACCAGCCCAAAGCACCCCAGCTGTATCAGGGTGAGAGAGGGAGCAAATGGGCATCTGTTAGCATGGGACGGCACAGCCCTCACATTGAAGGGAGGGGTGTAAAAAGCACCCCCTTCCATCAGCTTTATGCAGCTGCAAGTATTTCTCTTGGAGCAACTCCTGGGGGCTTAGTCCTGGTCTCTGGCACACACCTCCCACTTAGAGCTGGCTAGGATATTTCCACTGAAATCCACTCCTGCATTCACCAAGGCAAGTTCACGGGGCCCCTGACCCCACAAGTGATCAACCATACATGCCTCCATTGAGTCCGTTCCCACAGTAAGTGTAGGATCACCTCATACCATGAGTCTCCCTGAGCTTCATACAGTTTAATTTTAAGCGATCAGATAAAGGGACTGCCTGCAGATAGCTGCATGAAAGGGCTCATGTAGGAATGGATTCCAGCCATGTTTCCCACTTCAGGCTTCATAGACCAGACATCAGGGATGTGAAGTAGAGAAGGGTCTAGTACTGAAGTACTGAACTAGACCCAGCAGAGCATTGTCAGCTTGTGAGAGCCAAGTGCTGCCACTGACCTTTCCAATTGACTTCCAAGAGCCATTTTTGGCATGGCATGGTGACATATTCCTCTCAGTAAAGTGATGAGGCCTTGCTGAAGGACACAAGGTTCATCTCAGATTGGTTTCTGGACATCTAATCAGAATGCAGGAATAATGCTACAGGGTCACCTACCCTGATCAGGATTGAAAGAGGCAGCAAAGGGTAAAAATCATGGTATACAGAGAGACCACACAAGGCCTGAGCACCACTCAGCATTCACCCAATGCTCGGCACAAGGGGCACAGTTCTCAGTCGCTCTATTCCACCACCATAATGCCAATAATAAGCTGGGCTGTAGTTGATAGGGTTAAGAGTGCAAAGATGTGGACTGTAAGACCCCAGTCTTTTCAATGAGAATGTTGCCCAAAATTTACCAATGAATTTTCAACCTTCTAAATCTGTTTGCAGGGAGCACACGTGCAGGATAAGGAGACTAAATGGCCCGGATAAATGATTTGTGCTGGAGAGCCTGCCTGGCTCTGACCCTTGCTAGCTCCTTGGTTTCACATTTCTTGCTTTCCAAATAATCTGCTTTTCTCTCTGTTTTTGTTTTGAAGCTCTTCGGATTTGTCTACGCCTGCTATGTCAGCAAAGTGTTTATGGAGGAAGAAGACAGCTGTAAGTGCTTTTGCTATTAGTCACAGAGGGTGAGCGGCAGCATTGCAAAATAATCAGGGATAATGTGTTACATGGGTGTGCATGGCCACTGTGCGGTGCAGCAAGTGTCAAGGCTAATGAGGGAAATGCAGCATGTGCCTCTTCTCTCTGGTTTCCAGCTTGAAGGAGGCGCCAGGGCCAAGGCTGAGACCTAATCCATCACAGAGCCAAGGCCTGCTTCCTTGCCTGTCATCCTTCTCTTCCAGCCCCAAGTCGAGACCTCTCATTTTGAATAATACCCTGTCACAGGGTGTCTGAGAAATAGGAGATGAAGATGAGATGGGTCCAGGCCCCTCTCTGCCTGATCAGCCTCCCTCCAGTCCGTTCAGGTGACAGGAGAAGCAGGAAGTGAGACCCAGAACAATGCAAGGAACAGAGAAGGTCTGCAGTAGGAGCAGGGGGGAAAACCCCATCATTAAGGGCCAAATCCTATTGCACTTTACACACCCAAATGGCAGTTTTCCAAGTGACATTTGTGGCACTTATGCACTGTTTGCAATTTTGCTGCCCCTGAGCATGAGCTGGATTCGGTCGTGGCATCAGTGCTTCCCTGGCATATGAGAAGCCCCCGACATGGCCACCCACTGAGGAACTCATGAGTTCTGTTTTGGGGGCATGTAAATGCTCAGCCAGGTTTGGGGCCCAGCAGGCTGGACACTGCACATATGCAGATTTGGAAGGTAGCCCCTGCCCCACCGAGCGTACAAATCTGAAGCACAAGGCAGCCAGACATACAAAATAAAAGTACAGGTCCAGTTAATGACAGTGCAATTTCTCTTGTGCACAGAAGTACTCTTCTTTCCCCTCCAAGCCACAGACCTTTCCCCTCCCCAGCATTCACAGTGGTCCAGATTTCACAAAGACCAGTTGAGAGGGAGGCAGCACAGTCCATTGATATGCACGGGGGTCTCAGAGCCCAAGCTCCTAGTGTCTATTCTGGCCTCTATGTCAGGAGGGCTGTGTGATCTTGTGCTGCTCCTATTGTGCTGTGGGCTTTGTGGGATTTAAGTGGTGTAGAAGCTTTGTTTGCTGGCCTTTTACACAGGGAAAATTTACCCTATTCTAGCCCCTATCCCCAAGCATCAGTCAGTGCTGTACTTGATAATTTTAAAAGGAAATACAGTGGGCAATTGATGTGACAATCAAGTGCTTGCAAGAATAAGCCCCCTGGGCTAATACTCTGCTCTTTGACTAACTTCCCACACTGGCTCTGCCTCTAATGAAGAGGCTGAATAATGCTCAATGGTTATTGCTACACAATAAGATCATTGGCAACATCAACCATGACATTAGATTCCAATCCAACTCCCATTAGAGTCCAAAGGAGTCTTTCCATTTATTTCAATGAGCTCTTGGATCAGGACCCCATTGAGGGACTCCACAAGCCCAAAGTAGTTTTCTGGATAAGTGTCCCTGTCCTTTAGCTCACACAACCCCTTCCAACATTCTGTGGCACATTTTCAGGCCTGGAGTTGACAGATGGCTAAATTAAGTGATGGCCCATCAGTGCAATAGTATGGACGTTTAATTCACTGCCTTTTTAAAGCACAGTGCTATGATGTATGGCGCTGCAAAGTGCCACATAAAATATCAATATAGGATGATAAATAGTGACTGCAGACTTGGAACTTCCAGCATATTTTTGTCTGTAGCAGGATCAATGTTTATGCACCTGTTCGTTTAAAAGCCTTCCACTATAAATCTGAACTGCTTCCTTTTATGGGGGGAAGTGGCTTTGCTGATGGCTTCTGATCCTGAGTGGAAGCGGGGGACATTTAGATTTCAGGAATATTTGTTCAGCGGTAGCATCTTCTTTGCATTCTGGGCACTGTCATCTCCTAATAAAAATACAGAGAAATATCAGACTGAGAGGTTCCAACTAAACTAAAGCATTCTTCCCCTGTCCAGCATCTGGGTGCCAGGGTTGAACTATGAGCTGATGTGATGCTGAACAGCCCTTTACACTATGCAGCTAAGGTTGCACTGTTGCATTGGCTAACTCCTAGACACAACCCAGTTGAGTCCCAACACAGCAGAAGAGTGGAGACACGCTCTCTGGAAGAACATGGCTAAACAAAAAAAGCCAAGTATCATGGTTGTGCTATCTCCAGCAAGCCACAGCATCAGAGTCCTTTTGGAGGCTGTATGCTTGAACAGCTCAGCTGTAGGTCACCAGGACCCCAACCCTTTAGGGCTTTGCAGATCACAATCATGTGACAGCCATTAGTCAAATTGCTTAATGCACCTCTGGAAAGTGCTCAGGTATTATAATGGTGAGGATTATGTAAGAGTAGAAAAGAACTAACACCTTGAACCTCACTGTAGAAATCTACACTGCCTACCCATTCACCCAGGTTTTCTATTCCCCCATACCAATAACCAAGTGGGCCATTGCATTCATCTTTCAATGAAGCTTGCAAGAGATGGCACATATTGATACTGTCATGTCTGCACTATGCTTGCCTTGGAGCACTGAAACCAGGTGCCACATTGGCTGGTGCAGCCTTCAAGTGAAGCACAGAATTGGGCACAGAATTTGGGCACAGAATTAAACTGAGCATCCAGAAGCCACCAAAGATCCAGTGGCCTTCCAGGATGTGAACCAAATAAAGCCACCATGCATGTGATGACAGATCACCAAAACTCATTCTACTCTTCAAAAGTACAGGATTGCATCATGCCGGAACTGTGTTTGCCTGGTACTGATGAGGCCTGTGTGGGTTTTTTATTTGTCAGTCTTTGCAGAATTCACATGCACACACACTCCTTTTCCATACTCTCCACTATGCAAAATGCTGAAATAGCACAATGAGGTCCTCATCTCAGGGTGTCCATGAGCCATTACTGTCCTACAGAGAATTCCTTAATAACACGGGTCCCCCCAGCCATTAGAGCAGTATGTTGGTAAAATATTTAACTTAAAAATATGGTTCATTTGGGTTTTATTTTGAGGGATGTGGAGGGTAGAATATTATGAAATCTACCCTTCCTTAAGCTTGTCTAACTTTTGCAAAAATTGTTTCCATTAGCTAAAATCTTCCAAGAATTTTTATGCAAAATATCTCCTGCTCCAAGGACTATGGAACAGTGCCTTTTTCTTCTGTGCTCGCATTTGTGAAAGAACTGCAGTTATTTGTTATGTGGAATGCAGCATTGGCAAGGATTTCTAGTCAAGCATCAGGGCACCATGGTGCAAAGTAGACAAACTCAGAGCAGAAAGACAGCACCTGCCCTACAGACCTTGTTTTCTAAGCAAACAGCAGTGTTATTGCTGTTGAGGATTTGTCTGAGCAAAGACCACAGCCTTTGTCCCAGTATTATGTGCCTTAATAGGCCTCACTGGCTGTTCAGTTTGGAGGGATTTCTAATAGCAGCACTTTTCCTCCTAAGGACAGTCTGATGATCTGCTCCTTTACCTTAAGGAAAGGGAGGTTTGGATTCATTTTAAGTGGTACCATGGTGGGTGTAGGCATTTACTTTCTATGTTTCACTGGCCAGGACTCTCCCATTTGACACCCAATGCTTAAAAATACAACATAGCTGGTGTTTGGCTCAGCACCACTCAGTCCTGGGCATGCTAACTGGGTCCTGCCCAGTGCCACTCTAATACCAGCTAGATTCCCCTTTTTGTCATCAGACACATGTGAGGTCGAGAGAGTGGACAGGGTGTGTTTTCACAGTGGAGCTCACTAGGGCAGTTAGCAGGAAACACGCCCATAGGCACAATCTATGGTCACTTCACAGCTCCCTTTACAGCAGTCTCTGAGCATGTTATAATCTTGCATGGGTTTATCCCGCTATGAGGAAAGAAGAAGGCGTACTGGTATTGTCCCTAATTTACAGTGGAGGTACAGAGAAGCTAAGGACTAAATCCTATCTCACTTCTACCCACCTAAATGTAGTTTAGATTCTGTCTCCACCCGTGTCAGAACGGGCTTGCCCTGGTACACGCACATCTGCTGGGAGTCAATGGAGTGGGGCCCACCAGTGACTTCCTTGCACCTTGCAGAAAAGGGGCCAGAACCAGGACCAAGGGCTTCCTCTCTTCGAGGGCAGGAGCCATGTCACCAAGGCATCCTTCCTCGGTCTTCCTCTCCTCATTCTGGCCCCCCAGTCTCTGCCTCCTGGCTTTCCACTGGGCCAGCTTCAAGAGGCGGGCTGGAAAGTGCTCTGAGCCATGAGTAGTTCATGCTCTAATGATTAGGGCATTTTGCTGGAAACAAGACCCATATTTAAACCACTTCTGGATGAGAGGCCTACAACCTGGCTCTCCTGCTTGCAGAGCAAGTACCCTAGCTGCTCAGCTACTGGAATAGAAGGCAAGAGGGACCTCCATCACCCCCCACCCCCAGTATTTTTTCCACAGCTGGATTTTCCACAGCTGGCCCATAGGCCTTGGGGCAGGATTTAGGATTTCTGCCCCAGAGCCTATGGGCCAGAGTGCAGCCTTCCAAGCCTGCCCAGAAGGGAAGCACAGTGTGAGCCCAGCTAGATCAATGCAGGTAAAATCCAAGCTCTGCATAAGTGCCCAGCATTTAAACATGAAAGTTCCTCTCAGGTGCATGAAGGTGAAATAAATGACTTGCCCATGTTCGCAAAGAGCATGTAGGGCAGAGCAGGACCTGTATGGAGGCTTCCTACAGCCCAGGTATCTCACTAATCACAGACTAGCCTTCCCTCCCACCAACTACTCCCAGAACGAGCTCTTGGCCCTGCTTCCCCCATCTCTGGCATGTCAGCTGAGTGAGCTCAGGAGTACTCATCAAAATGAAATATCGCCTCGACCTGGCAAGGATTAATGTAAAACGACAAACTTGCAAAAGGCAAGCAGCCATGCCATGACAGGGACTTTGTATGGAAATAACTTTATACTGCATGAAAAGATGGACACCTGCAAAATCATGACCACACCTACTACAACAATTCCAGCCCCTAGCTTTGGAAAGGAAATTTAGGCAAAGATGGGGGCTGATATTCTGATGTAGATTCAACAGTAATCATTGCAAACACCCATGCAAGAGCTCTGAGCACCCTGACAATAGTTAGGTGTTCAGTAGTAGCAATAGCCAATCGATGGCATCAAATACTAATCTGCCAATAAATTAATTGCAGCCAGGCAGCAGCATGGTTTAACCAAAACACAGTGGTTTACTGCAGCTAGCCAACAAGGAAAACAAAGTAGGAAAGCCTCAGAAAGTTGCCCTGCCCCAACCCTGTTCAAACCAAAGCCCATTCCAAAATCAGGCCAAAGAGGTGGATTTTGAGAGCACCTGGTTTGACAATGGTCTGTTTAATGCCCTTTAGCTCCCTTCATTTCCCCATCCAAAACTCCTACTGAAGCAAAAGCTATTTGTTATTTCCAGTTTCCCCCAGCCTGTAAGGGATTTGTCTTCCCCTTTCAGAACTGAAAATGTTTTTGGAGGAAAGCTATTTCCCATCTTTGGCCCCCAGTATGTCTGCCTAATAAACAACATTCCTCCAGCAAGCCTTGGGTGGCCATCATAGAGGACATTCCACTTTTCTGCTACTCTGTCCTCTATTGATACGAAACCCGACGCCTTTCTGTCTTCTATTTTTCTCTTTAAGAGAGGGCATTTTCTCTTTAAGAGAAAAATAGAGGGCATTAGAGAACATAAAGACATCCATTTTCATATCAATAGAGGATAGAGGACAACCGGACTGTCCTCTATGATGGCCACCCTAAGCAAGCCCTGCTCAGGGCACACGGGCTGTTCCAGATCCAGATGGCAGCTCTTCCTCCAAGCCCTGTTGGGACTGGCTTGGCTCATCACTGGGATCATTCATTACCACCTTACTGCATTTGTTTCTTCAAGGCTTTTTGAAGACAGTGTTTTGGGCCTGGGCTTCTTACATCTTAGCCACTTAGTTGTCTCCCCTTGGTGAGATACCAATGCCCTTCTTGTGGAAGAAAGCAGTAACAGCTGGGTGTGCTCAGCACAACCAAGGACAGTTGTCAGGCCAATTATAGCCACCTTAGGACAGCCCAGATCCCAAAATAGTTGCCCAAACTATGTAAGCAAATACGAAGTTGCCTGGACTGCCATGTTTAAAAACATCCACTTCCCTCAGATCCCGCCTCACATTTCCTTTGCTGTGGTTATGAAGCAGGGAAGGAGCTCTTCAGACAGAGCAAGAACTGATCTCAGAGTCAAAGCAAAGCCAGAACCACAGCGGTTTGGAACAGGTTCTGCTAAGTCGGGGCTTTCCCTGATCCTCCAGCACCCCACCTTAGCAATAGGTCCAGAAAGATTCAGAGAAGTCCCTACTCTTGCCTGTTTGTCCAAGCCAAGCCTTTGATTCCAGCTTTCTCACTAGGGCTGTGCAAAATTTCGCCAGCCATTTAATTCCAATACTGTTTCAACCAATTTTGAGGTCGAAACAGCAAAATCGGAATGAAATAAAGGCCAGGGAAATAGCCGCGAAACAAAGCGAGGCTGGTTGAAACGTTTCAAAAGTCAAAATGTTTCAACCACAGGGTGGGAACGGGAGGTCAGTTCAGCTGGGCTGACTTCCCATCCCCAGCACAAGATGGGGCAGGGGGCTGCTTCCCGGTGCCCTGTGCTACATCGCGCCAGGGCCAGGAGGCAGCCCAGCGGGGCTGCTTCCCTGTCCCCCATCCTAGATCGTGCCGCTGGGCTGCCTCCCACCTCCAGCGCAATCTAGCCCGGGGCACCAGGAAGCAGCCCCTCTGGGCTGCCTCCGCCCCCGACACGATGTAGCGCTGGGGATGGGAAGTCAGCCGGCTGACTTCCCATCCCCAGCAAAACTTGAAACAGTGTCAAAACAGCCTGTTTTGACTCAAAATGAAATTCGAGACAAAACACTGTTCCCTCGAACCATCAAAACTGAAGGCGAAATGGAACGGTGCCATTTCGCACAGCCCTATTTCTTACCATGCTTGCTCTGGTACCTGTGTAACCTGGACCTGGGTTCAGGGTTATTAACCTCCATGTCCTGAATCACTAAACAGTGTAAATTCAAGGTATTAGCTATAACCCCATAGTGCAGGAAGAACTGGCTCTGCTAGCCTGTAGCTTCTGTTTAACAAAGGGGCATCCAAACATGGCCAGAGAGAGGTGCTTCTGCAAGTGCATGCCTTTTTAATTACAGAGCACTGTATGGAGGAGACTACAGGTCCCAGGATGCAGTTCATTAGCAGACTCTGACACTATGAAGGCAGCTGCAAGCCATACCCCTCCAGACTCTGAGCTGCTCTTCAGCTCACTGTCCGCTGTAATTCCACCACTAGTGTAAATTGTTCCCCAGCCTTTGTTAGGACAGGGAACAGAACTGTATTTCAGCCTCACGTTTTACCTTTCCCTTCCACAAGCATTTCAAATGGTTGTAGTGGAAAATAAAAATCTCCATGTGAAATTGGACACTGCCTGTTGTAATAAGTTGCTTATGTATATTGGGATCTGGCAAGGGGCTTATCTGCCTCCGCTGCCTTTGAACTGTGTTTGCATTCCATACGGTGCACAGCATTCAAACAAACTCATGCATTCAATACACTTTTAATATTAATGCTGCTGTAGCTGAGACTCAAATGCATCTTTTTTAATGGAATATCTTATTAGATTTGGAAATGGATGGATGCCATCAAAATTGAGAGCTAGCTGAATATTAAGTTAGAAAGACAAATAGGCTTGGAGAATGGGCCCCTTGACTTAATTCTGATTTCCAGGACACTAATATGATAATCCATGTGGTTCAGTGCTTCTTAAATGATTTATATATTTATTTTAAGAGGGGCTGGCCACACCATAGCTCTTGGAGTGTCTCTGCAATGCCACAACACAGCGAAGATAGGAATGAGCCTCATTTGGTTAAATATGGTTTCTGTGGCCAAAATCTACCAACAGTTTTTGTAGCATTGTTGAGTAGCTGCACATTTCACACGAGCTTCACGCACATCTCAGCTCTTAATTCCTCATGCTGCTATTTGTGGGAGGGCTGAGGTGTCAAGCATATAAAGGGCTCTGGAGTATAATTCCTCCCCTGTATTTCAGTAGGAAGAATTAAGTGGCAAAGCCAAAAGTGATTAAAGGAATAACAAAATATGACTTATTTTTAACGCAGTGTCCCTAGTCCTCTTGGAGAGAGACCAGAGAGAGGCATTTTCAGGGGACAATTAGAGGGATGAAGCAACTCGGGGGTCCAGAAACATCAGTGGATTTCAGGGGAGTACCTTCTCCCAGTAGATGCTCTAGTATTGTAAAGGCACCACTGGTTTTTGCCATTGTTATTATAAAACACTCATAGGGTCCCATAAACATATATGACGTTATGGTTTGAAAAATGGAGTCACGTTGTCTAGCTTCATTTGTAACTCTGGGGCAAGGATGATTTCTAAGCTCTGTACCTGTACAGTCCCTAACACAGTGTCACATTTTGTGACTTGGACCAGTCACTACTGAACTACACACAATAGCTTGCAGTAATAAAAAGAACTGTGGTTTGCATTCAGTAAGGCAAGGTGTCTAATGTGTAGAGGAAATGGTGGACATTGAGATTGCTGGTTGTCTTAATAACTTGCTCTGTAAGCGTAGAGAAATCTTTTCCACTCCCCATGTTATTTCTACGATGGGGGCAGCCACAGCAGCTTTTATCACATGGGGCAATGAGGGAATTAGATCATCTTAGATCATGACTATTTGTAAAGGGCTGCGACAGCTCAGGTTGAAAGCAGCTAGAGAAGTGCAAGGTGTCAGTTGCTAGGAAAAGTCTAGTTTAAGTCAAGACCTTAAGCCAAGCTTTTGCATTCAAAAGCTTCAAATGTTTTGCGTTCAAAAGCTGGTCCAAGAGAAGATAGCACCCAAAGAAATCCTTGCCTCTGACCCATTACTCTAACGCTAGTTTAGGTCAGTGATATTCTGGTTAGTATAAAACTGAACAAGCACCTTTCCCAGGCTGTTCTCCATGTGCATCCGAACTCATCGCTGAACCTGGCTGTGGCATTTTTAGCACAGGAAGCACTCAGGCAGTAAAAATTCAGCTCAGATCCCCTCTCCAGGCTCAGGAGCTTGTAGGGGCTCCTCCCTTCTATCTGCTTAGCCCACTAGAGGCACATCCCCACAAGTGGGAATGCGCAATTTGCGGTGCCTCAAAGGCTTTTGAGGTGCCACAAAACACATATGGCACGTGTGAATAGGTTCTCCGCACTGCATATTTGCAGTGCGGAGCCGAAATTAGATACCAGGAAATCCTGGTATCTAAAAAACACACAGAGAAAAAAAGTAGCACAGTGCATGTGGCAGCAGCGTGCACCACCTGAAAGTGGAGCCAAACCAGTCAGAGACACACTCTGGTTGCCAGCCAGGCTCCGCACACCCGGATAACTGCTGCTGCAGCCCTGGGAAGCCCCCAGGACCACAGGTAAGGCTGCTGGGGCCAGCCCAGGTGCTGACCCCAATCTCCCTTACTCCACCTGGGGCAATTTGCCACATGCCAGAGCATTTGTGCAGGGGCATTCCCTGGGGACAACTAGCAGTAGCACAAATATGTGCCACTGCCAGTTGTCCCCAGGGAAAAACATATGCGCATTCATGGGGATGTGCCCTAGATCCCTCTTTTCTCAGAAAATCCCCTTCCACTTTGCCTGAAGTGAGCCTCTGTTTTAGTAAGGCAATAAAACCCACTGAATCTTTTTTCAGCAGCTTCAAAGTCTGTCTTCACAGTGTGTGTGGAGGTGTGGGTAGGTGTGTGTGTGTTATGTGTTCATGAGAGAAACACTGCTGGCCTCTTCCCAATGCAAAAAGCAGCAGCTCTTGTAAACATCAGTAGGAATTTTTCTCTGCAATTGGACTGCAAAAGTCTGCCCTTCCAATGAGAAATGCCAACACTACGGGGGAAGAAGACCATCAGTCAGGATCTGTTCTGTGCACCAGAGAGCCCACATCTGCCCCTTTATCTAGATACATTTTCTCTCTACAGTAAGGCCCACTTCCCATTGCCTCCAAACACTGCCTGCCCTGAGGGACCTTCTGACTTGCACACGAGGCAAGCTGCCCAGTTTGCATATCCATTTCCCTTCCACTGTGGAGCAGACACATGCATTGTTTATTCTGGTGAGTGCCCCGCGGGGCTCACAGGTAATGGACTCTAAAACAATAACCAGGCTCCCGGTATAAATGCCGTCTGAAAGTGGATTAATCTGTTGGATGGAAATCACAACCATCGCAGAAAAGAAAACTGATATATTGGTGTCTGTAATTCCCCTAAATTACACACTTTAAATGAGACTTAAGTCACCCATAATTTTCCTTAAATGCTCACTTTGGAGACAATGATAGGGTAATTTTACCCATTTTGTCCAGCATGAAATGCAAGGTCTATTGTGCTGAGTAAAAAAGAGCCAGAGGGATGTTTTCAAGTCAGTCCAGTTCCTTTTCTACATTTATCTTCTTCCTGGGCAATGGCAAAGGCACTCCCACATGCCACTCAGCACCAGCGTGCTCCACGCACAGGCACATTGGGACAGATTGCTCACGTGCCTGTTGTGTCTCTGCTCTGGGGATGCTCTGACTCTAGTGGGGTCATTCCAGATTTACCCAGAGATTTGGAGAGAACTAAGTCCAAAGTACCCTACCTGTATATGCAGGACACACATGTCATTTGCCCAGTGGAGTGATCGTGGCAGTTTTGCCTGGCCAGAGGAGATAATGGAAGGGAGGCCGGTATTTGCCCTGGACTGATTTTGTTGAATTAGTCCAGTGATTCTCAACAAGTGATCCCTAGGGGGCCACACAATGTTAGCACCATTAGGTGTGCAAACATGGTTCACAGGATATACCCAGAGTTTTCATATAGAAATCCACTGTGTTACAACCATTCTGACCTGTTGTGACCTGTCTGAGCTCTCTGCAACAGAAGAATCACTCTATTATTTTTCTGTAATCAAAAAAAGAATGAAAACTAAGAGCTGGGATTTTCTGAGAGGTGCCTTGAGTCTATCGCAGGGTGTTTTGAATCTAAAAAGGTTAAGAACCACTGAATTAGTCACTAGCTTTTCCCAGTCACAGTTACACACACCATGGGGCCAGATTTGGTTCCATATATTAAGTATCTAAATGTACTTAGGCACCTAACTGTGATTCCATTCAACTCAGTTCAAGTCCTGAAAATCCATTAATGCATCGACATTTGTAACACACCATCCTCTGACCCTTAAAACTGAGACACATAAAAGCAGCGAGGAGGAAAAGGATCCACTCACCTTTTCAGCAACTGTTTTTCAGGGACATGAGCAGGGTGGAATGGAGTCACACTTAAGTGCCTAAGTCCCCTTATGTGCCTAATAGGAGGAATAGGATCTGGCCCCCGGAGTCACAGACTCAGTCTTACTTACATATTTGCTCACAAACTTAGATTCACAAACGTGCAGCCTAACACCCCCTCACATTTACACACACTAACTCTCACCCTCAGCCATGCTCTCTCACACACATTCAGAAATAATTTTGTTCACCCACAAACACGCATCCATTCACCCTCGGACACTTGCTCACACACAGGCCCTTTCAGCCCCAAACTCACACATACACGCTCTGATACACACACATGAACACCCCCCGTTCAGATCAACATTGACTCAAACACACACACATGCAGACACACTCTCTTTCACCAGAAGACACACTCGCTCATACATTCATCCTCAGACAGTCCCTTTCTCCCTCTCACACACATGCATGCACAGCAGATAGTAGGAGGGTTCTGGAGAGCGCTGATGGCTGTTCCTGGTCTGAAACTGCCATTGTAGGATCACCTTCAGCCCACCAACATTGAAGAACTGATCCACTGACTGAGAAAAGGGTATGAGACAGGATAGGAAGCTGTTGGCTTCTCTTTCTCCAGCTGCATGTTTTCTGGTACCGGCCAGCTGTGCTGCCTCGTCTCCCCGCTGGCAGTCACTCACGTAGTCTCTTTCTTTCCCCAGTTGACTTCATTGGAGGATTCGATTCATACGGCTATCAGGCTCCACAGAAGACATCACACTTACAGCTACAGCCTTTGTACACGTAAGTCTCTCCCTTGCGTGGGGCCCAAGGGTACGCATGAACCAACCCAAGAGGGAAAAGTGTAGCGACAAGGATAGCTGAGGAGCTGTCAGTCTTACAGACTTTCACCTCTAGGCTGCTGTTCCCCATCCCATCACAGCAGGAAGGACCAAAACCTGAAAGGTGCCTAACTTCCATTGAATCACAGGGCTGGAAAGGAGCACGAGGATCATCTAGTTCAACTCCCGACTGTGGGTGGGAGGGGGGGGCAGTTGTACTATGCCTAAACCACTCTTGACAGATCCCTGAGACAGCTTTGTCTTAAAGACCTTCAGTGAAGGGGACCCTACAATATACCCCAGGCAGCTTGTTCCAGTATTTAGCTGCTCTGACATTTAGGAAGTTTTTCCTTGGGCTTAACTTGAATCTACCTTCATGTGGTTTAAATCCATTGCTTCTGGTTTTATCTTCAGTGGCTAGGGAGAACAATTGTTTGCAACCTGTCGGATAGTTGAAAACTCTTATATTACTTCTTAATCTTTTCTCTGGACTAACCATTTCCAACTCCCTTCCCCTTTCTTCAAATGACTTGCTTTCCAAGCCCCTGATGATCATCCTCATTGCTCTCCTTTGGATCCTCTTTCATTTGTCCCCAGACTTTCTAAAGTATGGTGCCCAGAACCAGACTCAGTATTCAGGTTAGCCCAGCTAGTACCAAGCAGAGTGGTGCTATTACTTCATGCATATTGAATCTGATGTTTCTGTTAATCTAACCCAAGATGACATTCATCTTTTTTGTATCACATGGTGGGCTCGTGTTTAGTTTGTAATCCACAGTAATGCCCAGATCCTTCTCAGCAAGACTGCTATTAAGCCAGCTGTCCTGATTTTTCACTTGTACGTTTGCTTTTTTCTGTCCAGTGTGAATGATCTTAAATTTGTACCTGTTGAAGTTAATTTGATTGTCCACAGCCCATTTTAATTGGACTTTAATTTTAATCAGTGGGAGTTAGGTGTCTAAATTCTGTAGAATAGTGGTTCCCAAACATTTGGACAAGTGGACCAGTCACCCCTACAATTTCTTACAGCCCGTCGTGCACTCTTATAATGAAACCTTTAATCAGGAAAAGGGCAGGTGGATGGTGTGATCTGTGAACCAGCCAGGGACCACAGTCTCAGAACCCGTGCCCTGAAGACTTTGAGTCAAAATCCTCACCATCACATCACGGTGGGAGTGCAGTGACTCTTAGCTAGCTCCTTGCAGGACAAACCACCATCATAATGACCATTTTACCAGAGCGCTGGAGACTGAATCCCCTCTCCCCTTTACCAGCTTCCCTACAGGTTAGTGTGAGGCATTGTGGAAAAAGGCTTGCCCTGCTTTTGCCACTCATGCTCTAAGGTAAATCAAGACCTTCAGTTCTCAGGACCCAGTCACTATGCTAAGTATAAAGGAGGCTGGGACAGGTGCTTTCCCTAGCACAAGCACAGCTCCCCTCGGCATGTGGAAGTCATTCCAAACTGAGTTTCGGTGCATCTCATTCCCCCATGCCAAGCCCAGCTGTCAGCAGAGATGTGGGTTTTCCAGAAAATTTTGAATGGGAAAATTTTCCAATGCCCTAAATAGAGCGTGATCTGATTTAGCATGTTTCTTTGACTTATACTTAGTAAACAAAACTAAAAAAGTACCCCGCATTCATTTTATGTCCCAATAGCCACAAGTATTTGAACAGAAATATTTGATTAGGAAAAAAAATAATAGTGCACACTTAATGTGGTTGGAATTTTATATTCAAACAAATTCAAAGCTTTATGTGGAAAGAAATTATTTTTATTGGAATATTTGTAAAAATGTAAAGACAGTACACAATAGCATGTATTTCGCTTATATTGTTTGTTTAAATTTAAGGGGAAAAAAATCGAAGGCACTGAAAACTGTAGACACTAATTTTCACATACCCAAAGAACTGTGCATGATATGCTGTGCTTTGGTTCTCATTTAGCCTGCACAGCCAATTAGGTGAATTCATAACTTGATTTTTGGTTTGGATTATTATGTGAGTGCATTTACCCTCCTGTTTACAAATCAATAAAACTTATATGTACTCTCTCACACACTTCCTAAGGATAATCACCTGAAAAACATCAATTACAACTTTGAAAATGCCAAACTTGCCTAATAACGTATTGGCATCCATTCATTGTTACTAATGAACGTTATGAAACAATGAATTTTTAGAAATGGAAAATTTCTCACGGAAAAATTAAGCACTGGAAAATTTGGAAAATGTTCTGCCCCCCATCTCTGCCTGTCAGTTGAGCAACTGTCACCAAGGTTTTGTGGAGGAAGGTAAATATGGTGGATGCCGGGGGTACAGCTAGGACATAGGCAGTCAGGGCTTGCCTAGAGGGTCACAGCCCAGGAAGCAAGGATTCCCCTACAGTCAGGGGACCCAGAGCAGGCAGGTCAGGAGGTGCATAAGGGACCGGGATGTGGACCATCCCCTCAAGACAGGGGAAGCAGTGTCTGGAGCAAGCCACTATAGCTAGAGCTGTAGTTGTACAGGACCAGATCACCAAACTAAGCCATGGGCTGCCCCCTATCAGAACATAGGGACCAAGGAGCCAGCAGAGCAGTCTGGAGCAAAAGGGGTCTGGGCTGCAGTCAGCAGGCAGGAGCCAGGAAACAATAGGCAGAAATAAAGCACAAGGATGAAGCTAGGAAGCAAGACTCAGCAAAAAGGAAACTAGAAACAAACAGGTAGGATGCAGGGAATAAGGCACAAAAAGCCTAAGTCTGGTCAGAGAAACATCTATCCTAGGGAACTGCCTGCTGGGCACCGAAAGAGCTGCTGCATACAAGCAGGTGGTCATGCTCATGCAGGCAGCTGGGGGTGATTAGGCCACTGGCAGCCAGACCAAATCAAGTAACCAGGACCAGCTGGAGGTAGCTTAGCCTGCCTGCTGCCCTGACTCCTCACAGAAGCCCAGGAAGAAAAAGAAAAGTACAGGTCTGAAAAGGGATATAGGGCAGGGATACAGGCCTCCAAGTGGTGTTGATACCAGCCCCTGACTGAGTGGTTCTGGGGAGAATGAAGGAGAAATGAAGCCTTGCTGGGAGGGAAGTGACAGGAGAGGAGGCTTGTGCTCCTGTTTGCCTCTGGGAGTTGTGGGCAGGTTGAAGTAGGTGGTCATCATAGAGAGCTGTCTGGTTGTCCTCTGTCCTCTATTGATACGAAACCAGATGCCTTTTGTCTTGAAGAGAAAAATAGAGGACACAAATGCGTCTGGTTTTGTATCAATAGGGGACAGAGTAGCAGAAAGCCGGACTGTCCTCTATGATAGCCACCCTTGGCTGAAGGCTGTCCCAGGGGCAGAGTATAAAGGGTCAGGGACTTGGGGACATGCTTAAGACCCAGTCTATTGCTTTAAAGAGAAACTGATCTGAAGTGACGAGCTCTACAGCAAGCTGGGCTGGTGCAGGTATGGCTCAGGAGCAGGGAATTATACACTCTGAAGAGATACACTATGATACTCCCTCGGACGAAGGAGAAGAAGATTGAGTGCTCTGCAGCGGGGAGCACACCCTGTCCTGATGCGGTACACGCTGTGCTGCTCCTGTCCTGAGACACCGCTCAGCTGTACCAGCACGTGCGGTTTGAATCTGCCTCTCCGCTGTGGCCCCACTCGTTAGTAGGGTCTGTTGTTTGAAGGCTGATAACATCCCAGAGATCAGCAGAAGCAAGATGAGACCCACCCCATTCATTTTCACTCGAGAGCCAAATAGGATTTTGTAGTAAGTGGGTGAAAGGACGGTGTGGAACCTCCTTTCCCCTCGTACTTCCTCGTTGCCCCCCCTCTGATCTGAAACTCTCCCGTTTAGCATTGCCTTATGCCTTCCAGAAGCTGAATATTTTTCAGTGAGAGAAACATCTTTTCAGATAAGAGCAATTGACTTCTTTCCTTTCCCCTGCCCATTAAGCTTAACTAGATAAATGTTAAAATGAGATAAGAATGCAAAATCTAAAGGGATTAGCTTCTTTCGGGCTTTGCTGGTTGCCAAAAATTAATTGTATTTTAAGTCTTATATGTAAATTCAAGGGCATGCAGTGCAATTACATATGCAGAGAGGAGACAGCTATGAAACAAATACATCCAAAATACTGCTTTACCCTTCCATGGTGTTCTGGCAAAGACATTTGTTCTCCAGAAGCACAAAATTCCCTCTTTCCTCAGTCCCCTTGACTTGGCTAGAAATTAAAATGCTGAATATCTGTCCTCTGCCATAGGAGGTGAATATTTGGGTGGCTATTGCTAATGAAATGGCAATATAAATGGTGGGCAGGAAGGAGTTGTTGATAGGTAGGTAAAATCAATGAAGTTACACCAGGGATTCATTTGGCCCATTGCTCCCAGTACTGAGATGGCAAAGTACTGGAGAAGCATTTTTCATTGTAAACTCTAGATGAAGACTATTAATTGGCATCTGCTGCTCCTTTCTGCTTTTAATACCAACAAGTTAATTTAGACTATGAGCACCCTGGGGCAAAGGCTGTTATTTTTCCTGTCACCATACAGCACATAGCACACTGGGCAAACCTGGTTGGCTTCTAAGTGCTAGTGAGATAATTAAGGGCTAGGGACAGACATTACACATAAACTGATATAAGTGATTGGAAATCAGTTCTGTAACACAACAGAAGTTCGGTGCATGTAAACTACTTTCAAAATGCCCAAACCTGGTTTAAGATAAACCTGGTTGGAAGTAGTATTGACTTGATTGTCAACCTGACCAACATGATTGCCTTCTATGACAAGGCGACTAGCTCTGTGGATGCAGGGAGACCAGTGAATGTGGTGTACCTTGATTTTAGCATGGCTTTTGATATGGAATCCCACAACATTCTCGCAGGCAAGCTAAGGAACAATGGGCTGGATGAATGGCCTGTAAGGTGGATAGAAAACTGGCCGGAGCATCAGGTTCAGAGAGTAGTAATCAATGGCTTGATGTCTAGTTGGCAGCTGGTATCAAGTGGAGTGCCCCAAGGGTTGGCCTTGGGGCTGGTTTTGCTCAATGTCTTTATTGACAACCTGGAAGATGGCATAGAGTGCACCCTCAGCAAGTTTTCATATGACACCAAGATGGGGGGAATAGTAGATACACTGGAGGGTAGGGCTAGGATTCAGAGTGACCTAGATAAGCTTTATCTTACAAGCTAGCATCTTTTACTGTCTTAGGAAGAATTTTCTCACTAGAAGGGTAGTAAAACACTGGAACAGGTTACCCAAAAAGGTGGTGGAATCTCCAACCTTGGAGGTTTTTAAGACCTGGCTAGACAAAGCTTGGCTGGGATGATCTAGTTGGGGATGGTCCTGCCTTGAGCAAGGGGTTGGATTAGATGACCTCTGGAGGTCCCTTCCAACCCTAATTTTACATGATTCTATGATTCAGGTTAAATCAGTTTATTGAACTTCTGTCCCAGATCCTCTCAAGTTAACTCACAGTCCTCCAGCATCCCAGGATGCTTTGCACGTCCCCCACAAAACCCTCTTTGCAGGATAGGCAGGCTAGCCTTTGCCAAAACTCTCAGCTTCAGCCAATCAGGGAGGCATGCTCTAGTGCCCTCCCTGCCACTTCTGGCCTGGGACACTGTAGGCATGTGCCTGCATTTCCTGAATCAAAAGTGAATGTCTGTTCACTTGCTTATTGGTTCAATCTACACAACTTAACCTACAAAGATTGAACTGATTCAGCCTCAGACATTTTGTTTCTCTGTACTTAGCCTAAATGTTAAATACTGATATTACTTTTGAAGCTTCTAATTAGTCACTAGTCACAACGCAGTGATATCATCATAGAATGGCTCTGCTCTCCTGTACCCATGTCAGATTCTGCTGTGAGTCCATCAGACCTCACAAATACAAGCAGTGGTTTGGAAGACGTCTAAAGAACATTTAAATGCTGCTGAGGTAGCACTGGTGATTCAGTAGGTTGTACTCTTCTCTCCAAGTCAATCTAACAAAATACCCTTGGGTGGTGTGTTACTGGCAGCAAGGACTGAACTCATACTACTTGATCTAAAAGCAAACACTGCTGCATAAGCTAAAAGACCCAGTTCTGTTTTCTCAAAGCCAGCAGCCACCTTCTAATCTACCACGTGGTGCATCCACTCAGCGGAGACAGAGAGCTGCGTTATATTTGCACGTGTTCTATTAGCATTAAACCCCATGGTGTGAGAGGTGCTTCTGGGTTTGCTGAGATAAGAAGCTAATTTGCTGGTGGACATTTATTTTCTTGAGGTAAAGCACTGACATCAGTATTTGGCCCTGGGTTGACTAAGGTGTCCCAGCAGCTATCGCTGCTAACTTGAACGAAGGAAAAGTCACCAAGGTTGCTGACAGTCTCAATGTGGTGTTTCACGGAGGCATTGGATATCATAGACCAGACGTTGTGACCCTGCTAACCCATAAAGTGTTATGGGAAAGTTGAGAAGAGAGGCTTTATGATATCTGGTTAACTGAGCATCTGCTGGTTTAGGAGCCCAGTTTATGTTTCTAGGGGGTCAGTAACAAAAACATTTTCTCCAGAGCAGCCAAGAAAGCACCCTGGCTTCAGGCAGGGAGGTCAGTACTTAGAGTAAAACCTTCTTACACTGAGTCATTAAGATTTCACCCCCAAAAAGCAAACAAAGAGATGGGTACATCAGGGAAAATGCATGACGTTAGTGGGAGCAATGTCACCACCAGAGTACTGGGATTAGCAATTGATTTGGCATTAGTATGATATCACACTGGTACCCAGAGAGCACATCCACACATGTGCTTTAATGTGCAGTAGACTATTTTACTGCTCATTAAAACATCGCTTAAAAAACTGTGACATTATACTAATGTGCAGTAAAATACTCTACTGCACATTACACATCACTAAAAAAAGTGTGCAAATGCGCTACTGTTCATTAGCACAGTCTAATATACATTAATTTAGTACCTCACATTGGAGGTACCCAATTTAATGTGCATTAGAAAAGGTGTATTAATGCACATGTAGATACACCCAGAGGCTCTTAATGCAAAAGTCCTGAACAAGAGACCCAACGTGTGTAGACCTCAGTATTCCCATTCCTCTAGCCCCCAGCAGGCAATTTGATGGGTTGGCAGCCAGAATGTTGGCTATACTCAATGTCATATTTCTACACTGTGTATTTATGGTATGATCAGGCAAGAGCTTTTGTGGCAACCCAAATCACTGAACTGTGTGTGATTCAGAGGGCCACAGTGTGCCTGTTGGGGACTAGACATAGTGACATGAACAGGACAGATCTGCATGCCCTCCTTGAGGGAAGGGTGCTGAACAGCAGTGTGCAATATAGTTGATATGGCTTGCAACGTTCTGTGGTTAGCCTGGAGTGATATATTGCATGACTAGAACAACTCAGAGGAAAAATGCAGTGAAAAGCACAGCAGAGGAACATTCATGTCAGGACGGCTTGTTCAGACCTGGAATGATCCTAATGTGTTGATACACAGACACACCAAAAAGCTGGCTTGGAGGTTTAAAGCTGATGGTGTTTATCCTAAATTAAAACCCTAGAGAGATTTCCTGTAAGCTTTACAGGCATTTGCTGATGAGCAGAGGGGTTGAATATTGACAGTGCTAAAGGTCAGAATGCCACATCCCTTTCAAGAGGTTATTTTGAAGGCTGCCTCATTTTTGCTGTGCCTAGTGAATGCCAGATCAGTCGCTTCAGGCTGGGACTTGTTGATGACCCCAACTGTAAAGCAGCCTGCTGCATAAGGTTGCCTGAGACACCAAGTCAACAGCATTCTGCATTAATTACCCAAAGCCTTCAGCATCAGTGCTTCGAGCAGCAGCAGCCGGGAACATCACCAGAGATGAATGTAGTCGTTTTTATGTAGGAGTTATTGAAGCCACAGGAGATACAAGTTCCTCAAAAGCTGATTACAGCGCAACTCAATGCTTATATGCTGTAGTTGTAGGCCCTACAGAAAAATCTCAGCTAGACAGAAAGGCTTTAATCACTTTTGCTATGGCTTCACTGATGCATATTGTGGAAGCCATGCTGCTATGGGGTGGGTGGGGGCTGGACAGATTTCACAAGCTCACAGTGAAGCAGTGCTGGGGCTCTCCTTAGACAGGAGGCATCTGGAAAGACATCCCAGGGTGGGGTTAAGTGAAAGAGCTGAGAAGATTAGTGAGGAATAATCTGAGTTTCAGAGAAGCTAAGCACAAAAGATGGGACTGCACAGCAGGGCCTGCAGGGGAACTATTTGAAGAATGAGACTTTTGATATGTGCACACAGGACACGTGTTCACCCAAAGGAAAATGGGCAAACATGCTCGTGGCTGTTCAGGGTCTCATGTCTGTGGCATGTACGCCTAGAATAAAAAACAAGAGAGTGAATGGTTTATACCACTAGATTTTCTTTGGAGCGGGATGGCTCAGGAGGCAGGGACTGCCTTTTAATTAGTGTCTGATGGGTGCCATCTTAACTGACATGCTAAACCCTAAAACTGAGGACCACCAGAGAGAAAAACTATAGTTATGGGGTTCTGGCAGGTTTATAGCCTCTGTGAATCAGCTGCTGAGCGGGATATGTAAAGCACAATAACCACTCGGTGACTTCTGTACAGTTTTTAGTACAAAAGGTTTTCCTGATTTTGTCATGAAATGCATTTACAGCTTCTGGAGGAGGTGATTAGAGCACTTGCCCAGGAGGTAGGAGACCTAGATTTTAGCTGCCTCATCTTGAAGGAGTTCAAGCCCACGTCTCTCTTTTCCCAGGAGAGAATACCCTAAGTATCAGGGTACAGGCTGTCAAGAATGAATGTGTATGCACCACCCCTGCTGAAGCTGGGCCACCAAGTAGCAAGAAATACTAGATTCATGGGGCACAGAGGCCAAGCACAGCAAGGAGCCTCTCCCGGCACCCTGCTGATTTGGGCTCTTTGCTGAGATGGGGAATCCTGTATTGTATCTGTGTTTAAACAGCTATGGGAGAAGAGCCTGGGCCCCCCTCACATAGCAGTCCCCTAGTCTTGTGCTCTCTCTTCCTGGCCTCCTGGCTCCTAGACACCTTTCTGCACAAGTGGAGGGGTGGAAGATATTTGGTAAGCTACCTTCCCCCAGCATAATCCATAGTTTGGTGGTTAGGGCAGTCCCTTGGAAAAAGGAGACATGGATGCAAACCCCCTTAGCCTGCAGAGGATGTAGCACCCACTTTTGCCACTGCCTGATAAGTGTTTTAGCCACCAAGCTATTGTACAAAAGTGGCTGCTGGCACTTCCACCTCTTCCACTGGCTGCTTTTAATATAAAAACAGAGAGCCCTGCTCGACTCTTTGAAAGAACAAATGTAGGTGCTTGCTGCACCCACGGGATAGTCGTAGGAGTCTCATCACTCAACATGAGGGCTTTCGGCATTGCCTTTCTGAAGTGCCCAACCTCCCTTGTGTGCTGTGTGAGCCACCAACTCAGCATCTTATATGTATGAAGTAGTTTATTGGATCTCGCTGTAAGTCATGCACCAAAGGAAATGCCATGCAGTCCTCCTGACTCAACCCAGAGCCTTAACCACTAAGGCACCCTTCCTACCCTCCTCAGCTTTAGGGAACCCTTGGCTGACTTGGCCTGCTGGAGGGGCTGATTATCCAATGCCTTGCCCACACATCAGCATAGTGTGGGCCTCATTCTCCCTGTTATTCCAGTTTTGCACTGCGCTCATCCTACTAACTTAATCGAGTTGCTTCTCTCACTGAAACCAGAATCAGAGGCCCCTTCGTTCAAATACCTAGGTCTGCTCTGAAGCTGGAAATAATGTACCAAGTCTTGGCTGGCCAGACCTAGACATATTTTTATGACATGTTGTTCATACCATACCGTCTGGCCTGAGGTTACAGCCATTATTAATAATACATTTACATCAGGGCTTTCCTGGCAAAGGATCCCATGCTGCATGTACTATATCCAGTATTCCATATGCATCAGTGGCAAAAAGTGAGTTTTTAATAATAATGAGAGGAAAAAATAGTTATTTCCAACTTTGCATTTCCCCAGGCTGTCTTGACTCTGGTATGTCATTACTTTTAACTTTAGGTTCCTTGGAGCAAGGAATGCACTTCATGTGTATGAGGCATAGCACAAAGCTGAAATATAAAAATAGGAAATCATTTTGCCTGCCAATGAGCTACGTCTGGTTTGGAACGTGTAAGATATTTAATGGTAACACTACCGTGTGGGACAGGAAGTGAAGAAGAATACAGTAAATTCTTCTTTATTGCAAACTGGTTATTCATGTAGTTTGGTTATTTTACTTTCCTGTGAGACAAAAACAATTGCCAGCTATTCAATTAAATTTCACCCAGTTGTTTGCATATCAGCTTTTAGCATACTTCAGGTTATTGCATAAGCTGAAATGAGAAAAAGAAAAGCCAGCAATCATTTGATCGCATAATGCAAAGATTGAGCAGTGCACAGAGATTTCCACTTGCAAAAGGCAATCTATCATGTTTCAATTATTAAACATTGTTGTAACCTGGTGAATGATTACACATGGCTTTTTGGTGTAGTTTAGAAAAATAATAAGCACATTTGAGTTTTTGAGGAAAATGTTAACATATTTCCTCCTGTTAACTGCCAGATAGGCCACATTAGATCATACTTTCAGCAGCATATCTGAGAGAGAGAACTGACTTGTTATGTGTGGGGCTTTCTTTTCATTATTCAGGGGTGTAGGTTGTAGCCATGTGGTCAAGTGTAAAAGGTACAATGGGGCATAAGACGAGATTGAACAGTAATTGTCATAATTTTTTATTTATTTGCCAGTAAGACTTTAAGAGCCGACAAGAAGCATGCAGAGCGACCTGAAGTACCACATTATCATGGGGAATTATGCTGCCTGTTTCCAGGCTATTTTTTATTATTATTATTTCTACCTTTTTGTATGCTTATTTGCATAATTTAGTTGGGAAAAATGTCTATGCAAATAACAGGACTCCCGCACACTGTTTTCATTTGAAACAGGAGGGGAGAATCTAGGGAATCTAGGGAGGTGCTGAGATCTAAGGGATTATGCTGTATATCAGGTAAATCCTGATAAAAAGAACACTGTGATTCTGTAGCACCTTCTATTTGCAGACCTCAAAGTGCCTCACAAACATTACTGAACTGAATCACACACACAGACCCTATGGAGTAGCTAAGTATTATCACCATGTCTCCTACAGGGAAACTGGGCTCAAGAAAAACATGAGCAATTTATCTATCATAAAACATCAGCAACAAAACTGGAACTAGAAACCTGTTCTCCTGCCACCCTTTGCACCAAAGGGCCTGCGGGTGGATCCAAGCTCTGACTCGTGTTCCCTGTGACAAGTGCTTCATAGGGAATAATACCCCAGTCGCCATGGGGCAGGAGATAATTAATGAATGACACCCCCCGCCCCTTCCAATCCTACCATTGCTATTAGACAGGATGGAACATATTGCATTGGGTTTAACCCGAACCTCCAGTTAACATCACTGCTCTTGAGCAAAGTGCCACGTGATCTTTAATAGCCAGGCCCTCAGCACTTCCTTCCACCCAATGGACACTCCCAGTCTCCTCACCCCATGACTGCAAATGGGACTCAAGTGTAGCTGCTTTTGCTTGAGAAGCATCAGCTTTGCACAATGCTTCGTTAGCTCTTTATGGCCTTGCTTCAGTCGCTCCAACCATTAACCCTCTGTCTTTTAGTAAGGCTCAAGGTAGATGTAGTGTGAATGAGACACACACAGCCATGTCATGGGTTGTACCTTGGCCCTCACCCTAGGTGCTGTCTGATCTTTATTTCTACCTAATATTGCCTTCCGATCCTCTTTAGCGAGTATTGAGAACCAGGGCTCTGTGATCACTCCACAACAAGTCCTGACAGATGATGTGACTGTGCAGATCTGAGTCTGGTAGGGCCTGTAGAAGCATGAGCTCCTCACTTGATTTCCTGACATTTCCTACAGCCCCAGGCGACGTGGCCCTCAGTTAAGTCCCGACACGTCTCCCCGTGAACTGCAAGGCTTGGGCTCCTAAGTTCTAATTAGTTTTTTGAAGACATAATGAAATCGAATTGCATGTTAATGTGAGTGGCACTGACCTTTGGAAATGATGCATGTGGTACCCAGACAGCGGAAAAGCAGATGGGAGTTCGAGAGAGAACTAGATGCATCGTTCTGCCTGTGGCATGCCTGACTTCATCTGTGCTGAGTTTCTTGAGAATAATATCACCGTTAGAGTGAGAGGTGTTTTCTCATCAGGCTAGTGGGTTCTGTGCTCTGGTGTTATGGCCTGGCTTGGGCTTCTCAACTGGAAAGCATACTCTGTAGACCACTGGTGGGCTTTGGGCTAAGAATTCATGCCTGTTCTGGTGACTCGCATGCATGAATAGATTTAGCCTCACTGTACTCTGGGGAGGCAGACAAACATTATCATCCCCATTGTACAGAGACACTGGAGTTGAGTGGCAACTGCACCTACTCCCATCCAGTTGCTGCTGAGGCTATGCCAGTTCTGAATTCCCTGAGGCATACTGCAGGGTTGCCCTGGCCATGCCCCATCAGTCCCATCCCTCTTCTAGTCTACCCCAACTCCTGTTTCTGTGGGCTGTGTCCACTGTTTGGACAGTGTCTGTACTGGGGAGTCTTACACCTGCCCTCCAGTCCTTTGCAGCAGCCTAGATGTTACAGAGGAGCCCTAGAACCGGAGACTACCAAGAACGAATAGTTCTCGTGCCCTGGGCATCAGTGGCAGCTGCTGCTGCAGCTGCTGGTGACCAGGCTGGCAGTGGCGACGACTGTCAATCTTCCATCCCCTCTGAGTCAGCACCCAGGGCTAGTGCCGTGCTCACCCACTCCTAGTTATGCTGCTGCCTAGCTCAACAGTGAATCTGGCCCAGGGAGATGAGGTGTCTTGCCAAGGTCACCTGAGAAACCTGTGGCAGGAAGTGGACCTGCATCTCCAATGCCTTAATCATAAGACCAAGCCAACCTCCCTTTCTTGCTTCTATTTTCCCTCAAGCTCTTTTATTGCCATCCTCAATATTAAGACACAAGCCTCACCCGCATTAATAATCTCTCGTATTTGTGACACTTCCTAGCCAGACAGGCTGACTGGGCCTTTTTCCAGCCCCCCTCCTCCCCCCTCCCAAACAAAAACCCCAAACAACCTCCTGACATTTTTTTCTAGAATAAAGCACAAACACATCCTCTGTGTCTCACCCAGGGAGCAGATTTATTCCTCTAACATAAAGCAGCACCTCTTGTGCTAAATGAAATGCTTGCAAGTCTGCAAGCCAAACACAAGGCCCTAATAACAGTCTCCCCAGTCTGCTGGCTTGTTAGGCCTGCCACTTTTTACTGCCAGCCATTATTAGTAATATGTTGTTCCCAGCTTATTTCTTTTTGTACTTTCTTGCCTTTATCAAAGTTCCAACCAAACAAATCGGAGCGGGCTGTAAACCCGGTTGATTGATGCTGAGCTAGCTCTTAGACACCAGCAATATCTGAACTCAGCTGTTCTCTTTTCCACGGATTTACTTACTAGTGGTGTCTGCTGCTGTATAATAGACAGGGGATTCTTTGCAGAGGCTACTGGACACAGACCAGCCCTGCTCTTCTTTCTGGCTAACCCAGTCCTTGCTGCCTGCTGTCACATACAGGGGTTCCCTTAAACCCAGGGCTGAACTGGGCAGTGATGGAATGGGCAGCTGACTACATCCCCAGCGGGAGGGCAGCAGCCAGTGCCAAACAAGCCAGTGGGAGATTGCAGTCAAATTTTTCCCTCCCCTTGCCTAAGAATACCAGGCAGATGTTTAACACAGACCCTGTTTCAGCTGGAAAATCCACACACACTAACATATGAGAAAAAATGTCATGCATCAGCAGACAGCACTGTCCCTGCCAGCACACAAGCCTGCAATTCCAGGGGAAGAATAGGTATGTCGTGACTGCTGCTTAGCCCAGCAAGCTTTCCCCTCCAGCTGTCAAAGGGCCCGCTGAGGAGTCTAACATCTGGTGAGGCTTGGGGGGGTTGGGTTTGGTAACTAAGTCTTTTTTATGAGTTCCGTAACTCCGCAGCAGATCCCCCAAGCCCCCAGTCAGAACAGACACCGCTTTGCCATCAGCTGTGTATTAATAACAGTAATTATTGCAGTGCTGCAGGATTTGACAGCGCTGCCTGTCTCCGTCTGACAGGCCTAATCTGGAATGAACATCCTTCCCCCTCCTTCCCCCTCTACCAAGGGCATGGCTAGACCCAAAGCTGCTGCTCCCTGCCTGCCCGCCCTGGCTTCATGCCGCATTTCAGTCCAGCACCAAAGACCTGGCAGAGCACTGATGTTTTGACCTGATACTTGCTCAGGGGGTGAGGACCCAGTTTCTAAACCTGGCTGCCTCACTCACACCGGCCAGACTGCCCCAGTGATTGGCTCATTAACCAAGCTCCGGTTTATCTGATGGATGCGCACACTCCAGTGAGAGCACCACTGGGTTAAAGGAGAGAACAAACTTGGCTGTAGGGACTGGAAGGCATGTCTGGACTGCCCCTGCAGCAAGCCCTAGAGCACCAGCAAGCAGTGCATCCCATGCTCCAGCTCACCAGGCACTAGACCTGGGAATTAGACTGTGTAGCCAGTGTACTCCATGCCAAGGAGCCCACCCGAGAGACAGCAAACCTGGGGATAGCTCTGGGTTTATGCTCTGGCCTGCACAAAACCAGCTAGGCTTCTGAATTTCCAGGTTTCCAGGGCATGCTCCTCAACAGAGCAGTCTAACCAACGACAAGCCAGGCTGCTTGCACCTGCAGTGGAGCAGGCTGGAGACTCAGGCAGGCATGCTTGTATTTTAATGAGATATTTTGAAGAAGTCATTTCTAATTAAATGAACCATCTTGTTCTACCAAACAAAACTGCCTCCCATGCCCTCTCATCCCGTGGCTGAACTGCCCTGGCAGCTCCACAGGCTTCCTGCTTGTGCTGCAGTATGTTTATTACTGGCTTGGACACTGGAAGAAGAAAAAGTGGGGAGAGAAATATGTGGGGTCCAGGGAGCAAAGGGGAGGGACAGGGAGAGCACCAAGAGATTACACATCTGCAAGAATCCAGACTGAAACCCCCAAACTCATTCCATAAATGACCTAGGCCAGCCTATGACCTCAGGTACTCAGATACTGTGGTCATGAAAGTAGCACCAGAAACAGAAGAGACTAGAACTGGCGCACGAGTCCCTGTAAGTGTGGAACCTGTTCCAATTAGACACTGGTTTTGAAGCCATTGCAGCCTTGCCTGAAGCAAAATCAGAGAGAAGCCAAGATTTCGTGAGACATTCCTTCCAGGCGCATCATAAAAGACCCCCCTGAGCATGCCTTTGTCCCTGTGCTGTGGTCCCTGACCTGGCTCGCCAGCCAGGAACCATGTCACAGAGCAGTTGGGTTTTGCATGCCCACGGCTGCCTTGTGTTCTGATCAACGAGCACATTAATTTCCTGACACATAATTACCCCTTGTATTATTTACAGCAGGACATGTCTGACTTCCATCATCCCGACAGCAATGTCAGTTCAAGCTCATTTAATCCGAATAGACCTGCCTTGAGTGATCAGGCTGAGAGACATTTCTCTTCATTTCCTGCAGAAGTCACACCCCTGAGGTGTATGCTGAGCCATGAGTCACTTGCTCTGAGCTGCAGCTTGGGAGACGCAGCCTCCTGTAGCTCCCTAGTAACAGCCAGAAATGATTCTGCTATTGTTCCTCAGGACAATGTGGAGAGAATATCTCCACGCTCGTAGAAGATCACATCACACAGGCCCTTCGAGAGACGCAGAAAGACAGCTGAGTCAGGCTCCTTCTGCCTCAGCAATGCCCTAGCAGCTGGTCTCTGACCTCCTTCCCCACATACAGCTCAGTCCTAAAGCAGAAATTTGGCTGGATCAAAGGACCCTACTCTATCCTAACCTTTTTTCCCAACCCTGGTACATGTAAGTGCCTGAAGACTCATGGCCTGCCTCTAGCAAGGGTCAGCCTGCTGCTATAGATGGGGATATGATCCTACGGAGGAGAAGTGACTTACCCAAGGTCATAGATGGAGTCAGTGGCAGAGGTGGGAGTAGAAACTTGTATCGCCCGAGTCCCTGAGCACTCACTTATCAACAAGTCCATGCTTTTAAACATCGACTGCGTGCTTAGTTAGTGAACATGATTGATCAGAGCAGCCAGCAAACAGCTCCATGAAGAGAAAATCCATAGAGTTTACAAAGTGTCCTCTACATGATATGAATTAGCACTAAACCAGCTCTGTGGCATGTCCTGAACAATGTATGACTCAGTGCGGGCTCTGTGAGGACCCTTCCTGGAGAGAGAGAGCCAGTTTCTTCTGGGAGGGGACATGAGTGTCAGAGCAGAGCAAGTCCACTTAAATCAAAAGAGTTCCTCCTGATTGACACCAGCATTACTGTGAGCAGAATCTGGCCCCTGTCTCTAGTGCTAAGCTGAGCAATAAAAAGCAACTCCAGAAGAATAGGGTGCAGTGGGTTTAACTTTTTAATTCCTGGCAGGTTATGTTGCTATGTACTTCCAGTCCTACTGACTTGTAGAGGGTGTTTAAAGGCTTATTTCCAATCTAGGTTATCTGAAGGTGATGTTCCTCTGAAGGTATCAGCCTGTTGTGCCCACCCTCTCCATTCACCAAATTCCCTAATCCTCCAGAGCTTCAGGTCTCCCCCAAAACCACAGACAATCCAGCTTCTGCCCTCTTGGTGTGATGGTGTCCTGATGCAGATGTCTCTGTAGTCTCCAGAGGGCACTGAGGATGTGGCCTGATTTCAAAGAAGCATCTCAGATGTAGCCTCTCAGCCAGAGCTGCTGCCGTCTCCCCACATCAGTCACTGCAGCACAGGCATTGCCACTCTGGATTAGACTATTGCTCCGTCTAACCCAGTATTCCCAGTTTTCCACAGTAAGTGGCTGTGGGGAGAGCTGCCGCAGGGAGTCTTCTAGCCCCTGAGAGCCAGCAACTGATGCAGAAGTTTCCTTCCAAAATGTGCCTGTTAATAGTTGAACATCCTAGCTCTGTCTGATATGCCCAGCAATGAGCACGTTGCTCAGCACATCAAACAGCCACAGCCTCTTCTCCCATATGCCCAGAGGGGTCTGGTAGCACCAAGAAATATCCTGCCCTCAGTTACCAAGCAGATTTCCCATTGATGGGAGATGGCAGTGCCATGGCACAGTGTAGGCCAGAGAACCACAGGTCCCCCCTCTGACCCAGTCATAAGCCTCATGTCACACCAGGGAAATTAAGACAAGAGAAGGGAGGTGACTTGCCTGAGGAGGCAAGGATGGAGTCAGGAATAAAATCCAGCAGTCTCACCTCCCAGTCCTCTACTGTCACCACTGAGGCATACTCCCTCCTAGGTTCAGCATCATTTGACCTGCCCCCAAGAGTCCATATTCATATGTAAATAGCTAGATACAACACACGTGTAACACAAATAAATGGGAGAGGCTTAATGAGGGATCCCGGGTTCCTATTTTACATTCATGCTGCATGGAAGATAGTGAGTACTGTATCCTTTCTGTAATAGAGAGGAACCTTACACTATAATAAAATCATTAATTCCCATTTATAATCTAGTTAGGAGACAGGGCAGTGCAACTGGAGTCTCCATAAATCTGAGCGCTGGTGGAGGCGCAGTTTCATTCTGCCTTTGGTCTCTGGGAAGTGCCTTTGTTCAGGCAGACTGTGCTGGGCAGAGCACTGGAGGGAGCGGGTTGGCTTCATTTGCTTGCTGCGCACCAACAGATCTCCTAGCCCATCCCTCCTGTGCCCTGACTGACACCAGACCAAAACAGCAGAGCCAGCAGGGCGTAGTTCAAGTGGCATCTTCAATGCACATGCTTTATGCAGGGACCTGCTGTTCTCTGGGATGCTGAGCTCCAGAGTGAGTGACACACACATGGGAGACAAAGCTGCCTTTTTCTGTCAGTCGGGCTCTGAACTGCATGGAGCTGAGCATGGCTTGGGTGCTTTTAGGCTAAGAGAAGCCGCAGGGCAAACCAGTACTGCTTGGGCTAACAACAGGTATGGGGCACGCAGCCCTGAGAATTCAAAGCAAGGGCACTTACTGCTTGCACTGACAAACCAACCCTATTAGCAATAGCATTGCCAGCCTAATATAAACCCATTACGTGGAGCAGCCATTCATGCACATATAAAAAAAAGATTTACGTGTTCCATGTGGGGCTACCTAAAGATACTTTTCTCAGTCATGTGAGGAAGACTGCTCCACAGCTCCCCCTGGCACCAGGGTGAATTTTGTAGGGGATTTGCAAATACTTTATTTGAAACCTGTAGGCAGATATTGAGGAATTGTTAGTCGGTCTTATAGGGAAACATTAGCTGAATAATTCAGTGACAGACATTTCTTGTTACAAAGTGTTTTGGACCAAAAACCAAAACAAGCCCAAGATATTTTTTTTCAAGACAAAAATAGCTAGAAATGATCATCACCTTTCAGTGGTTTCCAAATAAAGATGTCCTCTTCTAGGGGCTTTTCCCCTTTCTTATCCCCCCACCACCCCCTCCTGTTAGTAGCGGGGAAAATGGGAGGAATAAAAGAAAAAAGGGATGAAAACTGAAAATCAGTGGTGTAACTAGGAGTGGACAAGCAGGGTACCAGCCTTAGGCACCAATTTAGAAGGAGCACAAGAACGGTGACCAGAACCTGCTTGTTACGCCTCTGCCAAAAACAGAAGATTTTTTTGATTCAAAGTGACAATAAGAAAATAAAATCCCTGAAAAATTTCCAACAAGAAATTTTTGGGAGGGGGCAAGGTGGAGGGACCCAGAACCCATTTGTAAACACTGATGGCCAGCCCTGACCCAGTGCACCTCACTCCCGACCTACTGCATCCCACCCCAGGCTCTCCATGTGTGGGATAGGGGGGAGCTCAAGCAGCCCCTTGTGGGCTGGAAATCTGCCAGCCTGCAAGGAAAAAGCCACCATTTCCCATGTTTTTCTCCTTTAAAGGAGAATCCATTTTTAAAGTTTATTCACAACCCTTTCATATGTTCTTGTGACCCACTTTTGGGTTACGACCCACAGGTTGAGAAATGCTGCACTAGATAATTCAGGCATCCAGAGGCCTCTGGGAGTTCCCCACTGGGAGCCCAAGTGGGCAGGAAGCTGCAGCAGTAAAGGAGGTCTGTGGAAGTGCTGTCTCTTTTTCCATGTAGAGGCAGCTCTTCTCCTTCAGTGTGTCTGTGTCTGGGATGTGGCTGTGTCAGACACTTCTCAGGGGTGGCTCCTCTCTCAGACTCACAGGAGGCCAGTCTCCTAAATGATTACTTTGCGTCAATCTTCCACCCATCCCAAGGGGTCACCCTGTCAGGTAGGACACAAAGCATCCAGGGGGCAGAAGATGGGCTCTCAATTGACATGGATCAAGTGAGGGAACATCTTGAGAGGCTCAACATCCACAAGTCTGTGGGCCTGGATGAAATGCACCCGAGAGTCCTGAGGAGCTGGTGGACATCATAGCATGCCCTATGGTGAAGATATATGAGAACTCGTGGTGCTCACAAGAGGTACCAGAGCACTGGAAAAGAGCCAATGTGGTCCCAATCTTCAAGAAAGGAAGGAAGGAAGACCCAGGGAATTACAGACTAATCAGTCTGACATCCGTCCCTGGAAAGATCCTGGAGAAAATCATCAAGGGCTCCATCAGCAACAGGCTAATGGAAGGCAACTTTCTGAGTGCCAGCCAACCTGGCTCTGTTGCTGGAAGGTCTTGCCTGACCAACCTCATCTCCTTCTATGACCAGGGGACGCATTGCCTGGCCAAGGGAGATGAGGTTGATGTCATATATCTGGATTTCAAGAAGGCCTTTGACTTGGTCTCTCACAATGTCCTCATGGCTAAACTGGAGGGACCGTGGCCTCGACCATCTCATGGTTCAATGGCTGGGGAACTGGCTCCGGGGCTAGACCCAAAGTGTATTAGTTAATGGGAGAAAATCAACATGGCACGAGGTGACTAGTGGTGTTTCTCAGGGCTCAGTACTTGGGCCAGTACTCTTCAACATCTTCATTAATGATCTGAATTCGGGCATGAGGTGTGAACTGGCAAAGTTCGCAGATGACAGTTAACTATGGGGGAAGACGGTCACACTGGAGGACACGTTTGAGATACAGGCTGACCTGAACTGGCTCACAGGGTGGGGTGACCAAAACCTGATGGCATTTAATGCAGAGAAGTGCAGGATGC
Source organism: Alligator sinensis (assembly GCF_000455745.1). Lineage (NCBI taxonomy): Eukaryota > Metazoa > Chordata > Crocodylia > Alligatoridae > Alligator > Alligator sinensis. The sequence goes on from NW_005842465.1 coordinate 928,935, forward strand.
TCCCACCTTGGGAGGAAAAGTCAGCATCATACTCACAGGCTTGACAGTGCTACACTCGCTGGCATCACAACTGAAAGGGACTTGGGGGTCTTGATTGACCACAAAATTGCTGTGAACCACCAATGTGATGCTGTAGCTGGTAAAGCAAACCAAACTCTGGCTTGCATCCACCGATGCATCTCAAGCAAAACCAGGGACGTCATCCTCTTACTGTACTCTGCTTTAGTGAGGCCGCAGCTGGAGTACTGAATCCAGTTTTGGGACCCCCACTTCAGGAGGGATGTGGACAAGCTTGAGAGAGTCTAGAGGAGAGCAACCTGCATGGTCTAAGGCCAAGAGAGCAAACCTTATGAGGAGAGGCTGAGGGACATGGCACTGTTCAGCCTGGAGAAAAGAAGGCTCAAGGGGGACTTGGTGGTAACCTATAATTATATAAGCGGCAGGGGGAATGCACCAGGACCTGGGAGAACAGTTGTCCACCAGGGCTCCCCAAGGGATAACAAGGTCTAACAGCCACAAACTTCTGGAAGGCCGATTTAGACTGGACATAAGGAAAAAACAGCACCCACTCTGGACTCATTGAAAAGGTGTTTGGATGGTTATCTTGCTGGGATCATTTGACCCCAACAGATTTCCTGCCTATGGCATGGAGCTGGACTTGATGATCTTGCGAGGTCCCTCCTAGCCCCTAATGTCTATGAGTCTGTGAGAAGCAGGGTGAAAAATCTCAGGAGGGAGCAATGGTCACGGCCAGTCTGGATGGTGAAGGAGATTGGCCAGACAGTGACTGGAGCTGAGAGCATGCAGCTGGGGTCTTGCCTGTCATATCCTGTTTGATATCCCAACTCCTGCCACATTGGATAAGACCATCCATCCAGTCTTTTTAATCTGTCCTGCTCCCTGCTGTGGATCATAGCATTGATCCAACCCATCTGGCTTCTTGCCTTTAGCTTTAGCCAAGCCCTGATGCTTCTAGGGAAGCCAAGCGCCACCCCTCATTAATGCCCCAGCTGGCTTTGCAAAGCTGCAGCGATGGATGGGATGGGACATCCTTTGTGACCCCTCCAGGGGTGACATACTGGCACTTTAAAGCTTTAGATTTGATAACTCCAAACTCTGAGGGCTGCACATGCCTCTTGGAGCAGATGCTGCTCCAAGAGGGAGTGCTGTGCCCTGTCACCATCCTGCATTTGGTGAGCTTCCTAGGGGTATAGTTTACCATCCCGTGAGTACATTCAGTATATTAGATAATGCCCAGAACAAAGGGCAGCTGCAGTGGACAAGCAAACTGGTATCCCGTGACTGTACCTTGAAAAACATATTTCCTGGGGAGAGGGTCGGTCTTATAACCCTGCTCTGCAAAGCACTAGGCCCTGATCCTCTTATGTGCATCTTGTAGAGCTGTGGCAGCTGCTGCAGTCTGGCTCCCCGGGGTGTTCCCAGCAGTATGGAAGAACAGGCGGAGGAGCTGGGGGCCATGGTTGTGATGCGCCTGTCGCTTTAACGAGAGTACTGTGGTTCCCTGGGCAGATGCAACACATGAAAGTTACGATCCTCACTTAATTCACTTTCTGCCGAGCAGGTCTGGCAAATTGAGTCCCCATGGATTATTAAGGCAAAATGAATCTGGGGAGAACCCGCAGGCAAACAGAGGCTACCTTAATAGCCTGTGAAATTAAAGCTTCTTATGTAGTTACCAATTAGCTGTAATTGGATTAAAGGCGCAGTGCAGGAGGGTTTCCAACCAGAGCCTTAGAGAAATAAAGATACCACCTTTGCCCCGCTGCCTTGTCCATCCTGCCCTCGCTCCTCCTATCCTCAGGCCTTTTCCCACAATGACTCCCAGGAATTATCCTGTCCCTCAGTCAGGGCCCATCTGTAGCAGCTCCTGAGGGGCCGGCAGGGTGGCACACGTGACCTGATCAGCAGTCTTGGACCCTACAGTGCCTGCTTGTCCTGTTCCTGCCGTCCTAGAAGCCAGTAGCTTCTCTGCTGCATATTCTGGGGTTCATCAGTGGGTGCCTGGAGTGTGAAATAGAGGAGCAGTCTGTCCCGGGTGCCAGACAAGCACTTGCTTTGCTTCTCTCCTGAGCTGACTCAGCGTCTTATGGCCCCACTGTGAGCATTCTTCATGCATGCATACAGCCATACCTACTCACCAACTCACTCACTCACAAACCCCCAGCCCCAGCTCACCAGTCTTCTCATGCCAGCGGGCACAGGACCTACACAGGACAGGTTTTCAAGAAGCACCATACATTGGGAGCTGAACTCATGCGTGTAGTTGGGCTGTACCACCCCCTTGTTCTAACAGAAGTAATTTCCCCCCCTTGAGCTGTGTTGTAGGTGTGCATCTGTGTAACACATGTCTCTGTGTATATGTATGTGAAGGGTGGCTGCATGGGTGTTGTCTTGTCCACCACTAGTCCAACACTGTCTGGGACTAGTAGGTATGAGACTGTTCTGAGTGACTCGTGTGCAATCTGCATTTGAGTGTGTGTTAGTGTGGGCTGAGGGAGAAGATATGTATGTTTCTTGAGACACATCTATTATATTTCATGATCTTCATGCCTGCATGCAGAAAGAAGCAGTCCCCTTAACACATGCACGCACACACTGCCCTGCTGTTGTGAGCAGTGTAGGGATATCTGTTGTGATTCATGGTGGAATTTGCTGTAAGAAGTTACAGAACAGCATTTCATGGTCAGAGCCAAAGGCACTGACAGGAGCGAGTGTACGATGAGATGACCTTTCAGTCCATTTATCAAAGCGCCGACAGTACCTGTTTCCAGGCAGGTAAAGCCATAATAAAAAATGGAGCAAACAAAGTTGTTCTGCAGCCAAAACCTTTTAAATAAGTAAATACAGGGATCATTTTCACCTGCTTACTGGGGTAAACTGGGCTTTGATGAACCTTTCCCCACTTCTTCCCCATCTGCCTCCACAATGCACGCATCCTCTTTCCTAACAAGAACTGTTTCTGCAGAGAGAGCAGCTAGCTACTGCTCTCAAAGCTCTATCAAGATGGTAGCCTGTGAGCTAGGTAAGCATCACAACTTTTGCATCATACAGATGGAAAAAACAAATACGTTGGAGCACAAAGTGTCTGGGGCCCTCATACTACCTGATATCTACTACAGTAAATGCCTGGCCCAAGGTCAGTGGCAAGACCAGAAGAAGCACCTAGAAGTCTTGCTTCTGAGTTTTTTTTGGCTGGAGCAGGATGCTGCAGGATTAATCTGATGCACAGTAAAGCGTCACCATCTACACATGAATGGTACTTTCTGTGAAGTAAATGAAGCTAATGGGCAGTTTGCTAGTACCAAGAAATACAGGTACTAGATTAGCTGTGCATTAACTACTGCATGGTAGTGCACATGTAGACACTAACTGGGAGCAATTTGCTCCTGATCACCTTGGCAGCAGGGGACCACGGGGAGGGGAGAGGAGGCGGGGACAGGGGGTGTCCACAGCTCTGGTGTGGAGCTTGGGATCATAGCCCCAACTCAGAAGCACTGGCTTGGGACGATGCCCCATGGCCAAGTTATAACAGTGCCATGAGCTCTCCCCTGTTTTTTTGCTGTGGGGACAGGGGAGGTCTCTGTCCCTGCAGCACCAGGCCAGGCACAGAGAGCTTCCCCATGCCCTCAGCCCTGCCATTGCACATGCAGTATGCCTGAGTCAGCTCCCACTCCCTGCCTGTGCCTGGGGGAAGCCGGGGGTTGAGAAGTGCTGGGACTAGGGGGAACTGCAGGGGGTAAGCAGTGCCAGGACTGGGGGAGTCATAGGGTGGTAAGCAGCATCAGGACTACTAGCTTACCTCCCTGTGGCTCCCCCCAGTTCTGGTGCTGCTTAACCCGCATGACTCCCCCCAGTCCCAGCACTGCTTACCTTCCCTGTGGCTCCTCCTGGTCCCAGTGCTGCTTACTAGGGCTGTGCAGAATTTTGCCAGCTGTTTCATTTTGATGCTGTTTCAACTCATTTCGAACTCAAAACAGTGCAATCAAAACAAAACGAAAGGCTTCAAAACAGCCTCAAAACAAAATGAGGGCACTTGAAACATTTCAAAAGTCTTGAAACATTTCGAGTTTCAAAGCTGAGCTTGCTTGCAGCTAAAGAGAAATGAAGGAGAGGGAGGGGAAG
>NW_005842465.1:933143-939601 GCF_000455745.1 Alligator sinensis
TCCCTTCCAATCCCAGTGCTGTGGGAGAGAGATGGACAAACAGCATAAAAAGCATTGTTTGAACTGAGCGGTCTTTGTGCCTTCACACTTACAAGTGACACAATTTTTGCTCTGAACAGTTTGAGGTGCAGTTTCCCAGAAACCCTTACACCTATCTCCTTGAAACTTGGCAGGCTTTGTGGCCTCAGCAGGGGCCACCATCCCTGCAGTTTTCACCCCACTGTGCCTTAACACACACACAACATGAGTTTTGCTTTCAAGACTTTGAGGTGGAATTTCCCAGAACCCCCTATACCTATCTCCTTGAAACTTGGCAGGCTTCATGGCCTCAGAAGGGGCTACTACCTCCGCAAGTTTCATCTGAAGCAGACAGGAAATGACAAAGTTATAGGCAGTTTCATGCTTCCCCATTATAGCCTATGGGCAAAACGTTGAAACAGTGTTGAAACAGCGAAATGGTTTCCATGAAATGAAGCGGAACAGTGGTTTCTAAATTAAATGAAACTCGAAACAAAACACTGTCCTGTCGAATCGGTGAAATGGAAGTTGAAACAAAAACTTGTCGTTTCGCACAGCCCTACTGCTCACCCCTCCAGTTCTCCCCAAGCCAGCGTTGCTGAGCCAGAATCCTGAGCTCCACATGGCTTGGAGCTGTGCCCTACTCTGGGACAGCTCCCCACCCCCCATTGCTGCCCGGCACCCAGGCCTGATCCCCATGCCCTCTGCCACTGGGGGAGCCTGGAGCTCCCCCTGGCTGCTGCAGGGAGGCAGAGTAGGGCAAAGGGGCAGGAGCAGCCCTGGACTCAACTGCTCCTGTTGGGAGCAAATTTGCTCCTGATGTGGGTGAATGTGTAGACAATATTCCTGGGCGCAGTTTACTGCACCTTATTCTAATGTGCAGTAACCTTAAGGTGCACTAATTGCACATGTAGACATAGCCAGACTTCTGTAAAATGGAGATAATAGCACTTCTATCCATCTCCTCCCAGGCTTGTGTAATGGGAAAGTCTGTGAGGGGCTTGGATGCTGGCAGGGTGTATCTCTGTATCCAGAGTAGAAGCCCTGGGCCTCTGCAGAGATCTGTGCATCTTCCAGGAGCAGGTTACAGTTTTATGACCTTGATTCCTTGTTCCATTGCTAGGAATCTGCTGGAAGCTGGTGCCATGTTGTGTTGAGTTCAGCTCTAGCCCAGCCCAGAATGGAGATACCCACATGCTGTGCCACCTCACGCAGATAGTACTTGTCGGCAATATGGCTGTCCATGATGTAATATACCCTTCATCTTGACACAGCTTACAGAGAAACAGCTCTTCCCATTCTCCCATACCAGTTTGCTCAAACTCTTTGATTTACTCAAGAGCTGACTGTGTGCGTCTTCCCTCACAAACTCATTTCACCTTGTGCCAGGCCCCATAGTGATGTGTGTGGATCCAGCAGCTGCAGATTAAGTGGCACAAGGGACAGTCAAAGGACAGGAATGACAAGCTCAAGTAACTTGTGCAACACACTTGAAATGTGTGCATCACATAGAGAATAACTGCCTGCTTCTGCCCCCTGCTAACAGAGCCCCTCCTTTTGCTCAGATGGTAGAAGTCTCTGCTCTGGTACCAAGTCCCACTCTGCTGCAGCGAACCGTCCCTGGCTCTTAATCCACAGACATGGACTACAGCTGGCCTGTGTAGCCCCGGAGGCTCTAGCCTATTTGTTCAAGGAATTGGTTTGGCAGTAGACAGCGCATAGGATGGAGCTGGGAGCAGCCCTCACATGAGCAGCAGCAGCCGGGCAACTGTACCTTGTGTCCTTGGCTGTGACTCTCCCAGATCCAGGGAAGGAATGGGATAGGTCTCACAGTGACCTATCCCTCTACCCTTTCCCTGCCTTATCTGCTTGGGACAGAAGCTCTTTGGGGCAGGGACTGTCTCAAACTGTGTTCTTGCACCAATACTGCATGGGGCTGTTGAGATGTTACTGAGGTCTAAGCAGCAGTGGGGCCTTTCTCATGCCAGTAAGGGAGAAGAGCTCAGACCTGTGGGTCTGCTTAGTTCCCTGGCTCATCTGGTCGGGGACCTCACCCCTGGTCTACGTCAAACACTAAGAGCCCCTGGAGCCCTGTCTGGTTAGGACATCTCTAGGGACATCGGTGGCAGTCCTGGACATTTCTCTAACGCTGCACCTGTGGTTTGTTCACCTAGGTCCGGGTAACTCCTCATCTCCTGGAATCTGCCCCCTCTTGGACCTTCGTGGGAGCATGAGGTGGCAGGATGCCCCAAATGACAGCGAACTGTTCTGAAAGCAACAACGAGACCCCGCGGAAGATGGGCGCAGCCTGAGGACTGCACTGAGCCAGCACCCTGGGTTCATCTTGGTTTCCTTTTCTGTTCCTTCTGGGCAGTCACACAGTTTTCAGGCACTTGCTGTGACACCAGAAAAAGACACACACATGAACACACGCACACCTGCGTGTCCCACAAACCATCCCACCCAGCTTGAGGGACCAAAAGAGGTACAACAACTCCACCTGCTGGCCAGCATTCAAATACCACCGGTAGCTTTAACTCCAAGGTGAGGACAGGAGCCGGACAATAGTATTTCCAGGCGGATGGTGAGAAGGTTTGTTCCAAGGAAGAGCTTTATTCAGCAGCGTCCTGATAGGAGTCCTTTGTCATCCAACTGAAAGGTTATGTCAGCTGTTCTGTTCTGAACCCCTGGTGCAATGGCTTTGCAGTACGAAAGGGGAGTTTCAGTAGCTAGCATGAAATAGAAATTAATGCATCAAGTATCTGGGACTAAGGCAGAGTGAAACGCGCAAGATGAGGGTAGGTAGGATCTCAAATGACTATTTTCTTCTTTTTTATTTCTGCCGCGTTTGTATGTGATTAGCGTGACCCTTTTCAGTTTAGATGAGTACCAGTTGGAAAGGAAATGTATGGGGGCTTGGCAGCCAATTATTCTGCACTTAATGAACTTGGTACTGGGGACAAAACTATACGCTGCCAAGCAGCTGGCCAGCTGGATGAGCTAATTGCTCCTCACTTTCTCAAAACGGCCACCACGTGGCTTGCAACCCCAAAACACAGCCAGCAGCTACAGTGTTGCCAATTCTCACAACTGTATCACAAATATTGGGATGTTTGGTTAGTGTCTTAATGTTCCAGCTTCTGTAATCAAGAGATTGCTGGAAAATCTCAGCTCCCATTAAAAAAAGGAGGAAAAAAAAAAAGAAAGATGTTTCTAATCCTCTGGATGGTAGATAAAAAGCTTGGAAGCATGAAGTGAGCATGATCTGCTGTCTCATAATGCAGCTGGCAAAGAAAGAACCCCAAAACTATCATTTTATTTAAAGAAAACAAACTTCATATGATTTTTAAGCCAGTCTCACGATCTTGGGGGACTTAACACATGGTTTTTTGAATACTTGAGTCTGGCAATACTGAAGAGCTGCTTCCTATACAGCTATTTAGGGCTTTTTAAAATAGTATAATGAATGTTTTTATTTTAAGTGCCTGAATATAATTTTACCCAGCGCAGTCTCTCCATCCAAGGATAACGTCTTTTTTTTCCAAAGAAGGAGGAAATTCCAAACAGAACAAAACAACCCACACCCCAGCCCTGCCTGTGTTACAGTAATGATAACCATCATAATAGTGAAGAAACCAAGGTCAATGCTGTGCCTTTAGCCAATGCCGCTGGGCCTTTTGCACAGTACGAGGTGAGTGCATGAGATGCTGGATGCTTAGGAAAGGTGCTGGATGGACAATCATGAAGTCCCCTGTATATTCATGGACAACACAGCCAGTGCACCTCCCACCCTGCTGCAGCCAATGTATCTCACTGCCAGTAGGCATAGATGCCCTGTAGCAGGGAGATGGCTTGTCTGTCTCCAAGGCTAACCTGGCTTCTGTGTTGAGATTACAAACCCATGGGACAGGCAGGGTTTGTCTATAGATGGAGATGTCCTTGATTCCTGCTTAATCCCATGTGTATATACACTTATTCCAGAATAAGTGAGCCTTGTTCCACTGGGTATACAAAGGTACTTTTACTCCAGAATTAGAGTCCCTGCACATGGAGCTGATCAGGATGTCATAGTTCATTGTCAAACCAGAATCCCAGATCCAAAGAACCCCGAACTCTGGAGAAGCTCAGATCCTTTCTGTGTGAAGAGTTTAACAGAAGGAGTAGGGAGGTGCAGAAGTCAGGGGCAGAATACAAGCAGGGAAGAGGTGAAGCGAGCCTAGAAACCATGCAGTCTGCTAAGTGGAGACCAGACACAAGGGGTCTTATAGCTGAGGGGTTGCTTCTTCCCTCAGTGCCTTACCTCCTTGTGGCACGTCAGGGACTGGAACAATCACCCAGCTTAGGAAAGTGATTTGAGTTGCACAGCTAAAAGGCACCACGTATGAGATACTGGTGAATAAAATGCTAGTGGGACACTCAGAACATAAGGGCAGGTGTCAGTGGAGAAGCAAATGGCTTCATTAAGTCAGCAGTAAAGATAAGCCTGCAGCATCCATCCTGTCCTGTGCACTGGCTGTTGGTGCCACAGCAGGGGCTGCTTCCCAGCAGTGGTGCTTTTCTAACGCAGCAAGAATGGCGTGGTGGCTCCCACAACTGGGCATCCTTGGTTGCATAATCACCCTTCTCCATCTTGTCACTGTTATGAAAGGAAGAAAAGAGGGCTGGTGCCTTTTGTAATCACTGCCTAGTCCTCATCACCAAGGCTGTGTCCACGCTAGCAAAACTAGGAGCCGTCATTCCACACCGGCGGTACCAGAGACTGGGCTCAGGTGTTCCTCCCTCTTTGTTGTCTAAGATGCCCTTCCTTGTGCTCTGACCTGCTCCATCTATCCACACTAATGTTCTCCATCCTGCCCCAGCAGCTCCTGCACAGATGCTTCCCCAAGTTGACAGGGAAATAACAAATGAGGGAGTTTTCTCTGGAGTGTCACATACCAGCAACGAATCTGTCATGCTCAGTGAACTGATTGTGCCAAAACTGTGGGCCAATTTCTCTTCCACCTGTTAGGTAAGTAAGCAAACTTAGGCAACTAAGCGCAATTCTGTTCCACCCTGCTCAAGTCCTTGAAATAATATTAATACAAGAGGTGGGCAGGTCCTCCTCCTCCTTGCTGCTTTTTTGTGACTCAGTCTTCAGGGTCAGACAATGGCGTGTTACAAAAGTAGATGCACTGATGGATATTCAGAGACTTGAACAGCATGGAAGATAATCTCACTTCGGTGCCTAAATTCACATGGGCCTCTATTAGGTGGAACAGAAGCTGGCGTTATTTCTTTCCACTCACCAGCTGCAATCCTTAGTATAAATTTATTCTTTTCAGTAGAGCTCTGCAAACTTTTTTTCAATGAATAATAAATTTGCTGAAACATGCAGTTTCAGGGGCACTGAAATTATTCCCGAATTCAGCTTGAATTTGGCAAAGAGTTTCCAGTCCAAAACAAAAGGGATTGGGGGGGGGGCGCCAGGGGAAGAAACTTGAAAAAAAAATGGGGGTCAGCCTGAACTGAATTTTTTCCCCCCTCAGTTCAGTGACCAGACTTTAAAATCTATTATTCACACAGCTGTCTTCCGAACACTGCTGAGGTCAGCCTGGATGGAAAGAGAATTACATTTGATTTCTTTTTAACGTGCTCCTTCTCCAAGACTGAGACCCTTTTGCATTAATTAAGTTTCCCAAGGAGTGATTTTTGGTTTTTTAGAGCTGCATTACTGGAAAGCCAAAACCAGGGGCTTAGAAAGGAAAAAACTGACTGAGCCTGAAGTCCTCCTGCCTGCACAGAGGCACTGTTGTAACAGCATGGGGTGCTGAAAATGTTACAAACATTTGAGCTGACTATACTCAACCCACTTAAAAGAGACCCTGCCATGCAGGTCAGGCCCCAGATTTGCCCAGCTTTAAAATTCACTGGGGAAATATCTCTGCATTCCAGATATTGCCAGGCCACTGAGAAGCTAAGACAAGAAACAACTGTTGTTTCTGCAGGGCCCCTGGTGCTGGCAGTGTGCAAGGCAACTGATAGGCACAGAGCCCAGATCTGCAAGCTCTGGGTCCTGAAGTGGTGCTTGCACCAAAACACCCACAAGTGCAGGCAAAGGCGGGTGTAAGGGCAGGGCAGGGGGTGACGTGTGGCTCAGTCAGCCACTGTTTGTTGCATGCTTCCCCTTTCCTCCAGGGCAAGGGAGGAAGCTGCACTGATTCTTTACCAAGCAGAGCCAGCTTCCTCCGCTCTGCTCCGCCAGCGCCTGCAGCTCAGTGCCTGCTCACCGTGTGGGCAGCAGACAAGCAGCATTGTACCTGCTGCTCTGTGTTCTCTGTTCACGGACGATGTAGAGGTGTAAGGACACATCCCTCGCAACTCCTGGCCAGGCATGTGAGGCAATTCACAAAGAAGCCCAGGCACACTGTCCCCATGGGTGACTCATGGCAGGGGCCGCAGGA
>NW_005842465.1:939611-965077 GCF_000455745.1 Alligator sinensis
CCCCAGTAAGCAGAGCCAGGCTGACCTGGGTGAGGATGTTGAACAGGAAAGTAATTGATACAGCCAGAAGAATCAAGTTCATTTCAGGACAAATGCAAGGAAATCTCTTTTTCCTGCATGGAAAGCAACCCATCCCTGCAGCTGCACCAAGACTCCCATGCCAGGGGCTAACAGAACCAGGTCTTTAGTCGGCAGGGAAAGGGATTTCCTCGTCCTGTTTCTCAACAACAGAGAACAAGTCAGAGGCTCTTTGCAAATGATCAGGAAAAGCTGTATGACACAGCATCCCTCCAGGAGGCTCACTCCGAGTGCTCCTTCCAAGTCGCACTGGGGAAGAGCTCCAATGAAGCAGCCCATGGCACAATTTCTTCTAGGTCACAGGCAGGGTTCCCCAGGGGGAAGCCACTGCCTGGAAGGTGCCTACAGGTGTCTGCAGCCCAGGCCCAGATCTGAAGTCACTGCTGATGAGCAGGGATTGGAGAGAGCTGGGAACCACCTGGGAACAGAGAAGGGATACATGGCACACCTTTGCTATTCATTATTCTTCTGGAAACATTGCCAGCAGCCCTCAGTCCTGTCCCACTTCCCTCCCCTGGCCCAGCTTCCATTTCAAGAAGCATCTGTCCAAAACAAGCCCAGCTTCCTTAACCATTCTTTTTCTTTGTAAATCCAAGGACTTTCTTTCATGAAAAGTGCAAGTCCAGTGACTCAAGCAGCTGTGCCAATTCAACCAGGTACTGAGCACTCACCAGTCCCTGCTGGCACCTGCCCAGCCATGGGTGTCCAGAGGCTACAGCCAAAAGACAAACCATGCGGGAAAGGCAAGGGGAAGGGCAGATGAAATGGTAGGGGCTCCCACTGCACAGGCACACAGCTTTAAGTCCTACCCATACCCAGGCAGGGGCTGGGAAACACTGACAGGACAGCTCAGTTCTGCTCCCAGCTTTTGGTGGAAACTCCTGCCTGGATCTGGCTGCCATATGAGGAAAGACAATTTGCAGCAAATGGCTTCCTGTAAAAAAAACCCTGAAGCTGATGCAAATTGCCCGACAACCCATGCTGGATCCTGGTGCATCTCCCAGAGCAAAAGAAATGTCCTTCCGTCCAGCTTAATCACCCATTCTCAGATCCCCTGAGTGGTACAGAAAGCTTCCCCTGAAGCCACTGCTTCTTGCCTCCCTCCAGCTGGTAGGACTCACTGTGACAGTATTAGCGTAGGGTGTTGCACTGCAGAGCCAGATGAGGGGTGGGGAAGAAGGGGAAATGTGGAAAGAGCCTGTTGTCAGAGGTTTTATTTATTATTTGTGCAATGGCTAGCTGCATAGCGTGGCAGGGCTAAAGAAACAGAATGGCTTGGCTGGGGTGATATTCCTCTTCCCAGAGAAGGAAACAGCCACGGGTGAAGTTACACATTACACTTAGAGCATACTAAATCTGGGGAGTGTTAAGCAGTGTTAAAATGAGAAAGTGCTGTGAACAGTTGCACATTAAGGGTCAATCCTGTTTCTTCCCTTGCCACTATGGGGCTGGCAAGGAGAGGCATGGCTAGAAGCCAGGACACCTCGGCTAGTCTATTCCTGCTCTGGAGAAGTCAGGAAGGAGACTGGGAGTGCTGCATCCTGGGATGCTGGAGTACTGCAGATTGCTGGTTTGTCTCTGTGGAGCAGACTGAAGTTACCCTAACAGAAGCTAGGTAGCAAGGCCCAGACTTAACCCTTGCCTGAAGTGGCATAATTTTGAGACTCTCAGAGGGCACTTAGCCTGAGTTAACAAGCTTCATTGATCAGACGCTCACATTTTAAGTGCCCTTAGTATGGCCTAAGTGTAACTTCACCTCCAGCTGCAACAAAGGTGAGACTGCTGGACAGAGAGAGATGCTCTGGTTCCCTCTAGGTGCTGGCAAGGCCTGGCCTGTCATGCAGCGCAGCAAGGCAAGAGCTGGCTCTGAACCTTCTCTCCGCACTGCCAGCCCCTTGCCGCAGTAGGACGGGAGACCTGCCCCTCCCACCCAGCAGAGTTCAAACCTTTTCAGGCAATAATTTTGAGTCAAAACAGCTGTTTTCTAATAAATGAATGAAGCCTTTTCCAGGGACCCACCTCCCTGTGATGCCAGGGAAAGGCACCCAGATGCTTAGACTGCAATACATACCCCCCGGCCTCCAACAAGCCAAATACAGAGTGAGGTGACCAAGCCCTCAGGGGCAGCAATAGGCACATTCAGCCTCCTTGGCCTTGCAGCTGTGCTTCTGCTGCATTGTTCATTTCTTTCTTTCCCCCAGACCTACCCTGAGACTGAGCAGAGCACTGGGGACCAGGTCCACACTGATGTGTAGGTGTCTGAGTCCTGTTGGGGTACCTCAGGACCTCTGTGGATCTTGCCACTAGGCTCCAGTTCGGGAGAGCCCCGCTGGCATGGCAGACAGCACTTAACACAGGCTTCACATTAAATTCATGTGAAGCACATCAAATTCATGTGAAGCACATCATTCAAGTGAAATATGTGCATTTCTGAATTGGGAGTTTAAGTGCATGCTTAACTCCCCACACTGAGGAGCCAAAGCAGATCTTCATATGCTCACAGGGAGCTCGAGTTTAAAGTTTGGCTCAGACACTGTGCTACATTGGGACTTGAAGTAGGGATGTGGCCTTCTCCTACATCAGCAACTACATAGAAACTTCATGGAGGACTGGCTGGATTAGAAACCACCTGATGCAGAAGAGGACATGAATCCGGTTATCTCACCACTGATCTGCTGACAGGAGACCAAGACTGCACCCTAATCGAGGGCAAGAGCCCTGTACTCTTGGCACATGGTACAGCCAAGATCAATGGTTTTATTCCCTGCTTAAGAAATGGACTAAAACATGGAGGAAGCATTATTCCAGGTTTCAGTGTAAACCTATAAAAAGAACAGAACTCAGCCTCCTACCTGATTTACCATCCGTGTGAGGATTTATCTGAAGAAGAAAAATCTGTTGTCATTTAAAATTTGGTAGAAAGAAAGCCCGCTCCCTTCTCCCTCTTTTTAAACTTGACAGATATAGGCACTGGTGCTTTGAGATCTTTTTTCAGTTGGTTTGTTTTTATAAGACTGTATTTGTAATGTGAAATGAGGATTTCTTTTCTATTCTGTAATTATAAAAGTCAAAGAAGTTTCATCCAATGGCTGTTTTGGTTTTGTGTATTTTCATTTCTTGTGCAGTTGAATCGATTAAAAAATGTTGGGTTTTTTGCTTTTTTTTTTTTTTCCTTTAAGAAAATGCTGCATTCTCTTACTGCTGAGCTAAAGATGGGCTTTTAAGGAAGGGCTCATCCATCTTTTTGTCCTGTGTCATTGACTGGTTCTTTTTAAAGAGACTAAAAAGAGACTTGTAATCACCTCCTGGAACTTCAAGCTGCCATAGCCAATTTATTGCCTTTCCCTGTTGTATGTCAGCCCAGGTAATTTTGTCCTCTGTAGTATTTAGATCTGAATCATTCCCCACCTCGCTAAACAAAGACCAACTTCTTCAAAAATCAATGGTGTCAACTCCTAGTGGTCCAGCTGTAGGAAATTTGAGAAATTATAGCTTAAAGGATTTTTAGAAGCATTTAACTATGTACTTAACTTAAAGTGCTTGGAATACCCCCATGAAAGCCAATGTTAAAAGAAGCCCCATAAGAATCATAGGCTTAAAGTCTTCCCTGGATCATGGTAATATAAGCAAGTGCTCCTGAGAATCAAGAGAAAGGATGTCTGCAATGGAAAGGTCAGTGAACCTACATTCCTACAGAGATTACAAAAGGGGTGGGCAAAATATGGGCCGCGGGCCATATGCTATGTAGTAATTGCTGCTACTACAGGGGACTTAGACTCTGTGGCTAAGTACAGGCAGTCAAAAAACCCAAGGCTGAATCAATTCAATCTTTGCAGGTTAGTCTAAGCTGCATAGTTGGAATCAATAAACAAGTGAACAGACATTCATTTTTTATTCCAGAAACAGCCACATGCCTACAGTGGGCCAGGCCAGAAGCTGGGGGGGCAATAGAGCAGGCCTGCCTGCATGGCTAGAGAAGGCAACTTGGGACAAGGCTAGCCTACCCACCCTGCAAGGGAGGGTTCACAGGAGCAATACAAAGCATTCTGGGATGCTGGAATTAGTGTGTTAACTTGAATCTGGAGGGGATCTGGGACAGAAGTTCAATAAACTGATTTACCCTGAATCAGTGAAGTCTGATACTACATCCAACCAGATTTATCTTAAACTGGTTTTGGCTATTTTGAAATCAGTTTATGTGCACTGAACTTATTTTGTGTTACAGATTTTAGGTGGCTTCTGATCACTTATACCAGTTTGTGTGTAATTTCTGCCCCTGCCTGTGTGTTAAGTGCTGTGTAAACACAGTTTGGGGTGGGGAGAGGGCATCTACAGAAGTTCACTGGCAAAAGTCTGTGTAGTATAGAGACAGATCTACTCATTAGAAATAAAACTTCATTAGAGCATTATCATTATAGAAAGAATCCTTGAAAATTAAATACCTTCTAATTTGAAAGTTAATGGGATTCAAGATTAAGTGTTAAATTTCAAGGTGGGGGAAAAAAAAAAAAATCAGAATGAATACTTCCCCAAAAAGACAGGGAGAAAGGGAGATAGAGAGAATTTACTGAAGTATTTGACTGGATTATGCCTTTTGTCCTGACCATCTCCCTAATAAGCTATCAGTGAATATTCTTCAAATTCCCCCAACAGCTCCATGCTTCAATGGAAGCTATATTTCTGAATATAGGATCTGAATTTATTTGGGCTGGCAGTTGGGTCTTCCCATGCGTATACAGTGTATGACTGAATGAGAAGCAGACTAGAACCTCTTGCAGTTTGTATCAATAGATATGATCCTGAAGTGAAGAAGAGAGATGAAAGTAGTACCCAGCAAGCTATAGACTGCAAACCTAGTTGCACTGTATGGCTAGGGACAGACATTACACATAAACCAGTTTAAAAATGGCTGAAACTGGTTTGAGATAAGCCTGGTTGAATGTAGTATCAGACTTAACTGATTTGGCTCAAACCGGTTTATGCAATGTCTGTCCCAGACTCCTTCCTGATTTAACTTAAACCAGAGTCCTCCAGCATCCCAGATGCTTTGCAGCCCTGGGTGGGGCTGTCTGCTCCAAAGAGCTAAACTGACCCTTCCCCTCTGCTCCCTGGCTGGAGCTCTGACAGAGATGGCAGGCACAGTAGCATCTGCCCGTCTTCCCTGTGCCCCCCTTCCTTGCTCAAGCAGGGATTCCCCCCTCCCCTCTGCCACAGCATGGAGCATAGCCATCTTGTGGTATGCTAGCTAATGCTGAAAGGTGTCTGTGTAAGGCAGACAGGATAAAGGCAGACAGGACAGTGTCCACTTAGGGCTTTTTGGAGCTAATCAGCAGGTCAGCTGGTAATGTCCCTCCATTCCTTCCTTGGAAAGAGTTGTTTAAGAACAGCTTGAACTAATGAGAGAGACACTTTTGTTTTCTAATGGGCTGATAAATGCTCTGTTATCAATTCCCTGCTGGGCTGGTCAGGAGCCGCGAGGTGGAGGGGAACCCCTCCCTAATCAGAGCATCCTGCTGAGGCCTGGCCATGCCCCACCCCCTCAGCTCAGCAGTGTGAAAGGGAAGGGAGGGATGCTCTAGCACCCCCTCCTCCCCTGGCTTCCAACCTGAGAACTGCAGGCACGTACCTGCATTGCTTCAGTCCAGACAGGATGTCTGGTCAGTTATAAACCAGTTCAGCCTAGCCAGGTTAGACTAACCTGCAAAGATTAAATCAATTCAGGCTCAGGCTTTTTGAATGTCTGTCCCTCACCTATACAGGCTCTTGTGCTGTCAGCTCCCATAACCTGAGCAGTACCAGGCTAGGAAAATGCACGCCTAGGAGATCCTAGTGCATACCTGCATGCTGCTGGGAAGTTAAAATGTGTAGTAATCGACCAATGTGTCTGCATGAGATGAAAAGGGAAGCTGCCATTTCAGACAAGACACAGCATAAGTCCCTGGTAGCTGGGGGTTAAGAAGAGACCATATTATGGGCAAAAAACCAACCCCAGCAATTCCACAGGCCACCTCAGCAGCATGCTTGGAATAGAGTATTCTTCTCTCCCGGTCTTGAAGTGCTGGGTCCTCAGTTAGCTTACAACCAGCTCCTCACAGTAGGTCTCTGAGGTTTAATTAATTCTTGTTTATGAAGGGCCTAGGGACCTCCAGTTGGCAGCTGCTACTGTAGAGGCATGTGGAGCACTATCATGGACAAAGCAGCAGCCTTCAGTAGCTCAGCAAGAGCTCAAATTGCCTGTAGCTCACCTGGAAGTGACAGTGTAGTGGGAGGGCACCAGCACATGCTCTCTTCATTTGTCACCCACTTTTGGAAGTGCTTGTTACATTCGCTGAGGGCAAGTCCTGCAGCATAGCATGGTACAATGATGTTGTGGAAAGGCACAAGCATGATGAACATGTGTGTACATTTACAGCAATTTACTTCCTAACAGTAATGTACTGAGGGGTGGGTGCAAAGCACTAGCCCCAGACATTCACTTAGAGGGGGTGCAAAAATGACAGCCACCACCACTGCTAGCCCAGTCCTTGCTGCTGCCTGCAGAGCAGACCCTGGTAGTTTGGCCTCTGCTTCCTAATGCCATGCTGTTTTATCTACATGAAGTCCTGCTGGTCAGAGATGAGGACTGAGGTGCAGGGCACCTGACTTCTATTCTCGTCTCTGCCCCCAGATACGTTACCACCAGCTGGGTCATTCTCCTCTTGCTTACACCACTATAACCACAGGAACTCCACTGCAGTCAACACCGAATTCAGACCTGGTGCAAGACCAGAGTTGAGCATGCTATATGCCTCAGTTTTCCTGTGGGATTCTAGTAATTATGTTCCTAGGCTGCTGTGAAGGTTTTATAAAGTGCTTTGAGTTCCTTTAATGAAACATGATATTTAAGGGTAAATATTATTAAATTACACAATGGCTCTAGCAACAGTGAAAGAGACTGTTCAAATTGCATTAGAAAAAACTCATTTCCATCCAGAGAGTCAGGTTTGGAAGAAGAAAAAAAAACCTGCCTAAAGATGCCTGAAACCATAAAGTAGGCATCACTTAAAAAACCAAAAATAAAGTTGAAATAATGAAGGATGGAAACTTTTAAACTTGAAAGGAAGGAAGGACAGTTGGTAGGTAGCTATATACACCCAAAGTAAAAACAACATTTTTCTGTTTTTCGTTCATAAACAGAAAGAAAACAATTAAAAAAATAATAGAATTATATTTGTTCCGTTTTACCATAAGTTTTCCATGGAAAAACATATAGCAGCTTTCAAGCCAACTCTAGACTCTCACACTTAGTTATATAAATTGCTTGTTAACACTTTTAAAGATGACTTTTTGGTGTCTGCTCCACAAAAACACTAGTTTGCACTCAAGCAAAGTTCACAGTAGAGATTTCCTCTATTCATCTTTGGAGATGCAGTTACAAATATTCTCTCACACATTTTGAAGTGAAAGTTATTGTTTGTCCACTCTAATTACACAGGCAGTGTGCATGTGTCACTGGAAGTAAAACTGCTCATCTGTGTGTCAGTACCTGAAGGAAATTCATCTATAGCTGACGCAGTAAGGGATTGTTTTAGTTTTTTAAGCAGAAAGTTGTAAGTCCCGTCTCCAAGGTCATTGTAAGACTGTAATATAGGATGGGAACAAATAACAAAACAAAACCCTGGACGGCCAGAATCCATGTCCGTTGGTGATAACTTATTGTACTACTGGGAAACCCAGTCTCTTCTACTTGTATAACTATTATCACCCTTGAAGTAACATCATCCTGTGTAGACTTTACTAAACTGGGCACCTAGAAACCTGAGCTCTATTACTAGCTCTGCCACCAACTTTCAGTGGGCGTGTCTACACATGCAATTAATGTGAAGCAATAAACTCCGGCTCTTATTGCTCCCAGGTGCCACAGCTACACATGTGCCCGGGATGACACAATATTGAGCCAGGTCAGAGCAACCCAGGCAGCCCTAGCTGCTCCCCACAGCTCACTATGCTGTTGAGGGGCTGGCTGGGACACAAGGGTGCTTCAGTGTGGGGCTAGCTGGCAGGCAGCCCTGCACTGAAATGCTCTCATGCCCCAGCCAGCCAGGAGGGCATCTACATGTGCACTGCTGTGGAGCAACAAAAGGAAAAAGACAAAAAGAAAGAAAAACAAAAGAAAACTGCACAGCAGGACAGTCCTTTGATTTACAAGTAGTACCCTGCCATGGAGTTAATTAGTTTACTCCAGCCTAATAGAGATGTAGACATACAGCATTTACTGCGCAACTAATTAGTCAGCTCCTTAGTAAATGTCTTGTGTAGATGTGCCCAGTGTTATTTTTCAAGTTATTTCACCTCTTTGTGCCCCTGTTCTGCAGTTAGACACTGAGATTACGACCCTGGCTGTCTTCTATAAAGTATTCTAAGATCAGATTGAATTACCATCACAAGGTTGCTTTTCAAAGTGTCCAATAAATTAGCAGCTTTATGTTAAAGCCATAAAATCATGATTCTTTTACACCACTTGTACGGCAGCCAGCTTGGAGCCTGTTCGCCCTTGATCTGAGCCATCATTTAGATGGAGAAGCTGACTCCCTTAATTAACAGAAGTGACTAATGGCAGAGTCAGCATCAAGATGGTTACCAGGCCTGGAGAGGGGACTCTGCTTGCAAGTGAGAGATATGGTGTTACTAGCATCATTATTTCGACCCAAGTTAAATCCCAAACAGCTTTCTGTCCATGGGTATGAGATGCATACATAGAAGAAGGCATCTCAGAGCGAAGTATGTTATACTAATTCAGCTTTGTAGAATCCCCTCTCAGATACATAGCAGGTGCTGTTTTTTGGGACATAGGAATTGCAATCCTGAAACAGACCAGGAGTCCCTGTAATCCCACTCTCCCATCTCTGATCTTGCTTCAGAGGAAGCTATAAGAACCCCACAATGGGCAGGTGTCAGTTAATCTATTCCCCACCCCCAACCCAAAGCATATACAACTCAACCTGATCTCTAATAGTTAGAGGCTGGCTTGTGGCCTGCAGAAGGAGGTTTAATGCTCCTTCAAGTGTTTGGTTGTAACGCTGGATGTTCTGTAACGGTCTTTGAATCTTACTAAATTATGGTCCCAAGAACTTCTCCTGGCAGTGAGGATCACGGGTTGGGCATGTGCCGTGGAAAAAAATATTCCCTTCTCTCAGTGCCATAATTAAAGAATTAAGGAACTCCAAAACAGCAACCATTTCAAAAGACTCCAGTGTTTCTGGATGCCAGTAAATAGAGACCAGTATCCCCTCCCCAGCAAGGGAATTCAGGACAGCCTCCCTTTTGCTTGCTTTGAGTTAGAGCAACTGGACAGAGGTTTCCCTGCCCTAGGAAACTTCAAGGTTTTAAGACTGTTCTTGTTCCACACTGGCATAGAACCCAAATCCTCCCCAGCTTTTCCCCCAAAATCTATTCAAAACCACTGCGAGAACATCAGTGGAAGACCTAGCCCAGGGATGTGCACCCACTGCCCACCAGGCTGCTGGCTACTCTACGGTGGGACTTTGTTTCTCCTGTTGGGGATGTCCTGCTTTGCATCAATAAATCACTGAAGCAAGGACTTGACCCTGGGTCTCCGCCACCCCAGGCACTGGGATCTTAAGTCAGTTTTTCTCTTCATTTTTGGGCCTGTGGTTCTTTATTTATTCATAGGCAGCAGAGCAGTTTCCCAGGTAATACTGAGCGAGCTCCATACCACAATAGCAAATACCTAGTGCTTACAGCACTCCTCCATGACATGGGAGACCTGCCAGCTGGGCTAAATGAATCAAAGCAGGGACTTGAGTGCAGGGCTTCCCACCCTGAAGGCAAGTGCCTTGACTGCCAAGCTATTCAAAGGCAGGAGCATCTCTATCTGTGATCTGAAACCCCAGCTTGGGAAGTTTGCCCAGCAAAAGTTCATTAAAAACAATCAGTTTCCACAGCAGGGTCCAGTTGGAAGAATCAGCATTTTCCAACAGAAAACTGCTTTCAGAAAAGTTGCTGCCCTGCTCTTGGCACTGGGCTCTCTTGAAGGTTGTGTCCCAGATACCGCCAAATCTCTGAGTATGGAAAGCAAGGGACAGACTGGTATTTTAACTGACTGCATTTGTGCTGTCACTCCAAATTCCTGGTATGTCAAGTCTACACTGCTCTGCCACTATGTCCTCCCAGCCTGCATATGCTTCTGTTTCTTGCCAGCCACATCTTTGATGCTGGGAAGTGAGAGGAAGTCCTAGGACTGGTAGCTCTACAGACCACCTGGCTGGCTCCACCAGACCTGTCACCCTACTACTCGGGCCAATCTGCCCCTGCATTCCCCACATGGGGCTCCCCTTCCTCTGGCTTGTCCCTGTGGGTTTCTGAGGGCTTACTGGGGCTCCAAGTGTTTAAGAATAGGCCCTTATTTCTCTCTGGCCACACCTGCCTTGGCCACTAGTAAAGATCTCAGCTTTCAGGCTTCAGGCGCAACCTCAGCAACTATTTCACACCTTTGTCGACTTCCATCTTCATGTTCTGGGATCCCCACAAGGCTTAGGGGTTGCCTTTTAGCCCTTACCATAAAACAAAGGGGGC
Source organism: Alligator sinensis (assembly GCF_000455745.1). Taxonomy (NCBI): domain Eukaryota; kingdom Metazoa; phylum Chordata; order Crocodylia; family Alligatoridae; genus Alligator; species Alligator sinensis. Next base: position 950,265 of record NW_005842465.1, read on the forward strand.
ACACCCAGGTCCCCTATCCACAGCTTCTTCCGCCCCTGCAGCTGCAGACTTGTCCTCTGGTTCACAAGTCCAGATCAAATCAAAATAATAAACCAAAAGGTACAAGCCATCTTCTCTGCTAAAAAAAAAAAAAAAAGTCTTCCCCTTTGTCAAAGCACCCTAGAGGCCTTACTTACCTAGGAGGCTTCCACTCCCAGGTCCCCTGGGTAGCTTACATACATATCTGCCTCTGCAACACATACACACACCACACTCCTCTCCCTCTGCCTTGGCCTGGTTTAAATCCTCTGACCCAGCCTGCTTCCGTTCAGCTGACCAGATGCCAGGTGTAAGCAGGTGCAGCCATAGCCAGGTGCGGCCAGGTGCTCATTAACCCACTGCCTTTATCAGTGCCAGGCTCAGCCTTCCTGCATGGCTACCTTTAACTGTCTGCTCTTTTTGGCCTCACTAGTAACAGGGGTACTGTCCTAGGGCCACCACTGCCACTAGCAGGCAGGTCACTATTACTGACCTGTGTGCTGCTATGACCCAGGGTACAAGACTGTCTAACTGTACCTCTGCTTGGGAGGGTCCCAGAGATGAGCCCTCTCTTACCCAAGCTTCAGGTGTGGGACACTGGGCCACGACTCCTAAAGGGCATTTAATCTAAGCAGCTCTCAGGCACTTCTCCAGCAATGCCCCTCTCCTGCTGTTAACCACAAACCTGCTAACAGCAGAAGCAATGGGATTAAGTAGTCCACTCAGCATTGTTCCAAAGGAGCCCCCTCTCTCCTGACTTTCTCCAAACCTCCTCATGCATGGTTTTGGGATGGATCATCCCAGATATGCCCTTCTGCTCAGCAACAGAATTAGACAAATGGGCAGGCATGTGCCATGCTGTCATGGTGCTTTATCACCATTATTCCAGCAAGTGCTGGGATTAAAGCACCCTTAGCTTTAAATTAAATGTCAAATGCAATTTATCAGGAATTGAAGGAGGGAAAGGGGGATTGGGTTGGGCAGGGAAGAAAAGAAAACCCCCAGCTCAGCAGAGCAGCAGTCAGGACCAGGGGAGAATTGATCGATCAACTCTCTGGAAAGGTGCAGCAGTAAAGACTCCCTTCTAGGGGAAGGCAGGTTGGGAACTACACCCCAGGCCCTGCCTGAGTGGTTTGGTAGAGCAAAATTAATTAGGGGCAACTGCCTGGGGAGGGGGCACTGACTCTACCATGCTGTGTGACTGCTGGGCCTGCCTTCTTTCCTTTCCCACTGGCAATGCCAGCCTAATGGTTTGGGGCTAATGCTGCACTCCCCTGCACCCAGTGCTGTTGTCTATGCTTGTGTAAAGTACTGCTGAATCCCAACAGCTGTGCACTCACACACATGTGCAGTGCAGGGCACTAGGGGGTCAGAGCCCTTCAGTTTCTCTGGTACTTTGCATTCAAGGGTCTTAAAGCAAGGCAGCACCACAGCAGCCTGCCTAGGGAGCGGTTGTGCAACTCTCACTTTGTCCACTGAGCGTGACTCGCTGATGAAGAACGTCTTGCAGTCAAAAGCTTGTCTAACTTTATTCCAACCATACGGTTAGTCCAGTAAAAGATATCACCCCCCAAAAATCCTAGCCTCCCACATCATTCCTGGACCATCATGGCTACAACATCATTCCAACATTACTACTCACTAGACGAGGCGTTCCCACTGCATGCATCAGAAAACTAAGGCCCAGTGAGGGGTCGGTCTCACGTAGGGCCCATAACAGAGCTTGGAACTGACCCTATATCGCTCCTGGTATCCCATCTTGTAACTTAACCACAAAATTACCCTTTCTGATCTAGTCGCCCCATATAATACATTCAGTAGCATGGGATTTGGTGGACATATTCTTCAGGAGTAGTTACAGTGGCCCCCTGCTAGGGCTCTAGCCACAGGCTTGCTCACGAGGGCCAGAAGTGTGGGTAGCAAGTCCATTGTGGGCAGCACTTAGTAGGGAGAAAATGAGATCTAATAGAGAAAACAGAGTCAGCACGGAGGAGAGAGCATCATGGCACAGTGTCTGGGGTGAAGAAGCAGCGGATGAGTTAATTCTGAAGGGGAGCACTCCACAGCCAGCCCAAGGCTTGGTAGGGAAAAGCCAGGTGGACTAAATAAAAAAAAAAAAAAAATTGATGGAGCAACAGGGAGTCTCAGCATCAGGGGGTATGTAACCTGCTGCAGCTAAGGGGACAATCAGCCTAGTACTGGGTATCTACTGCAAGAAAAGCCAGCGCCTCTGCCTGCACATGGCTACCCCTTAGGTGTAGGCATGTGCAAGTGTACCCTAATTCCACCTCCCCCACAACACACCCAAGTCTTTCCCATAGCACAGCCATCATGGCCTCCAGCTTCCTACTGCTCCCTCAGAGCTCAGACTCCCAACACAGACCCCTGCTGTTGTGCTATGATCTTTGTGCAATAATATTTTTAGTTGAAAAATCATCTTTTTGAAACAAACAAAACCTCTCACAGACAGAAATATGATCGGGATCAGACCTGGGTGAATAGTGGAGAACACAAATAGGGAACAAAGCCTTTGCTCCATTTGACAGAGGTGCAGGATTCTGGCATGGACACAGGTATAGGATTCTGGAGCACTCCAGTGAGGTTGTGGGAAAAATGGTCTGATTTTTGCTAAAATTTCAGGATGGGGTAACATTAAGTGGCATGCACCCCGACCCTTTTTTTGTATGTATAGTGATTTGAAAGGCTATTGTAAAACAGACTGAAGATATGGTACAATGGATGGTTGAAATTTGAAGGGAAAGGCAAGAAAAATAAGACTCAAGATCAATGAAGATAAAACCAAACACATGGTTGTAAATTGATGAGAAGATCTTGGACGAGCTTATGTATAAGTCAATAACCGTAGATTTCAATGAGTTTGTTTAAATACTTACAAGCATTGATTACAAAATCAGTTTGACGAGGAAGGAAATAAAGTACCCTGTAAGAGTGGGAAGGTCTGTTACTTTTCTCTGGACAGAATTGCTTAGCTCCAACCAACCACTGAGAAAGACCAAGCTTCAGTTAACCTGTTATAAGACGAGCTGTTTCATGTGGATGTGAGGCCTGGGCATTTGCTGAAGAGGAAGATAGATAACTGACTGAACACCCTTAAAAACAAATCATTGAGATGAATGTTTAGTCTAGTAAGGGAGACTGATACACGAAAAATAATTAATAAGAAACTGTGGCAGGGTCCCGAAAAACCAAGCACAGGAAATGTACTGAAATCTCAGTGACTTCAGTAGGCAAGAGAGCTAAAACTTTCTTGCATGACCTTTGGTATGAAGGTTAAGCTCGTGGGCCAAGGAAGCAGAAGATGGAAAGATAATACCAAGCAAGACCTCAGTGCATTATCAGCAGCAGGCAAAGTACACCCTGGATAAGAAGAGATGGGACAAGTGTTGAGAGTGGCCAAGGACTTCGAGGGTCTATAGCAATGTAATTACAGTGATATTCCTCATGCTGTCTTGCGGATACTGCTCACCAGCCTATTCATCCAAATCCTTATTGTCATTTATTTTCTGAGAACAAGATTTCCAGTGAATGAAAATGCAGAAAATGACTTCAAGAAACAAATTCAGTAAAAAAGAAACAGCCCAGGAAATCTGATGAAAACAGAAAGATTCTGAGGCCTATTGAAGGGAAATAGCCCTGAAATGTTTCCCACGGTGGCCAGCTGAGCTCTTCTCTCCAGGGCTGGCTCACTTCTTCCCAGCCGCAGTGACGGCTTTTCTGCACAAGCTCTCCCTGCTGGTACAGAGTTTTTCAGAAAATGTTCTTTTTGACCTTTCACTGAAAATCATGGCCCTCTCCACAATTTGGGGTTTCAGCAACAAAAAAAACCCTCTGCCCCCCCTCCCCAATAAGAGATTACATCCAAAATCTGAAACGTTTTTTGAGTTCTTAAATTTCTATCAAACATTTCCAAGGAAAAGAGGTAATTCTAGTAGAAATGTTAATTGTACTGAAAACCCAGTTTTCTATTGAAAAACAGCCTTTGCCTGTGTGTCCCCAATCCCCACTCCTTTGACTGAGAGTTAGATCATGTCTCTGAGCAGAGGTGGTGAAAATCAGCAGCAGAGATGTGGGGCCTTCTTCAGACTGGCTCCCAAACAGTCCTGCTGCCCACAGTTGTTCCTACAAAAACCTTTATGGGAGCATCCAGTTCCAGTTCCTCCTCCTGGGGAGAGGCTGAGTGATCCCAGTGTCACCTTGTGCCCTTCACCTTTTTGTTTTGGTAAAAATATATATCATATTTTATGTGTGTGTATATATATATGTGTGTGTATATATATATATATATATATATATATATACACACGCACACGCACCCATATATATATTATATACACACACACACACACATATATATACATACACGTGTGTGTGTGTGTGAGAGTGAGTGAGAGAGAGATCAGTGCCTCCTTAACCCACCATAGAAATCCACACACCCATTACAATATACATACCCATGGAATGGCACTCCTGCACACCCATTCACAAGGCATCGTCTCCCTCAAAGCCCTTGTCTTTTTGTCCTATCCCCGAATACGGTGTTTAAAACTCAGTTCATTCACTGTTGCTTTCACTGAAGGACCCGCTGCTGCTGTCACTGCTGCTGTCCTCATGGCTGTCTTCTGATCCAGTTGTTTCAATGTCTTCTTCACTGTTGCTGTCCGTTTCCCTACTTGGGGAGGTCTTGAAAGCTCCTGTGCCAACCATCCCTCTGCCAAGTGGATTTGACTGCATCCTCACCGTCCTCTGCTACCAATTATCTACCACCTTGAGGTTCGTGTGCCTGTACATCAGGAGGGTCCTGGACTTCCACAGGGCACTCCTGAAACAGGGCATGAACTGATCGAAGTGGGCCAGTGGGCTCCCTTGGCGTCCTTCACCTGCTTCAAAGAAGTTCATTCTGGGGGATGGAGACAGAAGCAGCTCAGTTTTGCTCCCTACACCCTGTGGCTGCTTCTCCGTGGTGGGGGCTTAATTTATTCAGTTGACCTAATCTGTTGACAAGACTACACCTCTCAAGTGACATGTTCACGCTGTGAGGCCTGGATCCCTTAAGGGGCCTTGGTCTCAGATGTCGAGATTTACTACCTGTGGCTCACCTGTTTGAATCCTTCCCAGGACAGCAGGAGCTGGGAGCTCTCCCCATCCCAGGGCTGATCAGATCTTTGAGTGCAATGAGTTGGTCTCATTGCAGCCCCTAGTGGCCAAACATCAACATTGCCATCATCTTTGTTGACTTTTCTTCCAGGGGCCATGGAGAGTCAGCTGTTGCTGTCAGCCCTAGGACTGCATAGGGGCCCTAACGGAGCAGTGATACCCTATCCTGGGACAGCAAGAGGACTTGAGTGTCCAGCACCGTTCATCAGCAGAACAAAGTTACAGGTGCCTTCAAAACTTGCTCCTTCGGAGCCACTCATAGCTCCAGTCCTGCCGGCAACACTGCTGCCTGCCTTGCTACAGGTGCTAACGAATCAATAGTACTATGTATAAAGTGCCTGTTGCAAACCACAGCTGCCTGAACTAGGGGCTGTGCTTGGCAGCTACAAAACCCTTTCAAGTTGCCTGGTAAAATATTAATTGGGAAGATGTTTATTTCTAGTCTACCCATGTACCGGGGAAGTTTCAGAAACAACAAACTTTCTACGAGCAGGTTTATCAGGGAATATCTCCTTTTGGAATATAACTCTAAGAAACAATGTGTGGCCACAGGCAGAATCGCATCACACCTTATGTGCCCAAGTGGCACTTATGAGTGAGTGCAAGTCCCTAGAAATGTGGCTGGGCAAAAAAACCTTAGCTAGGCGTGTTAAGCTCTAGAGGAGGAGGCGCACACCTCCCCAGGTTTTAGCCCACTAGCCTAATGGTTAGGCAACTCACCCAGGAAGACACAGGTTTTAGAGTCCACTCACTCAAAAAAGAGTTTGAACCTATTTCTCCTGCTTCCTGGCACACTGCTTTAATCGCAAGATCACAGGTCAGGCATTACCCATGCATTGCTCTAGTCCTGTCCCCAAGAAGGACAAAAGTTAGAGAGTCAACGTGGATCTAGCAGGCACAAATATGATTATCCGACCCCCCATTCTTCCAGGGTGCAGGGGCCTCTGGGTTCATAATTTCACTCAGTCTCCACCTGTCTTTATTTTTTAAACTCACTCTTGCTCATCATGAGGTGTACAAGCATTTTATTCCTGTTGCAATATAAAGGTATCCATCCAGAGCTGGTATGTGCTTAGTATTTCATGAACTGCACTAGTCAGCCAAGAGTCTTTGGACTCAAGCAAAGCTAGAGCTATGATAGCAAAGGGAGCTGCTCTCTCCAAGATCCTATTGTTTAGACCCTATTCCCTTCCTTCGTTCCACTGCTTTGCTTGTGCCTATGAGATTAAGAAAATCAAGGGACTAATCACAGTGCATTACTGTCAAGCAATGCCAGACTGTGACTGGTGCAAGCTGTCGTTAGGTATTTGACCTTGTATTAATCAGCCCCTTCAAGGAGAACAGGGCTACACATCACACCCTACAACCGTCTGCCCTCAGTGTACACTGGGAAGGCTGAACTTAGCAAGTCTGGGAGGGCTGCAGCAGAGACAAAGGAGCAGCTCTGAGGTATCAGGCTGTCTGGTTTTCTTGCAATCAGGGCAGCTCTGCTGTGAGGCTTGTGGCATGGAGTGGGTGGCATGATGCCATCTTGTGGATCCTGCAGTAACACCTATGACAGGCGAAAATGAACAAAGAAGCTAGGCCATTTTTAGGAGCTTCTCTGTTACTGAATCCAGTTTCTTGCTGATGCTACCATTAAATACAAGCCTTTTACCAATGCCTGAGCCTCCCTACTTCCCTGGTGTACATGCAGCTTCCTCCTCAAAGTAGAGGCAGTCCTTAAGCTTTGCACAAAGTGATTGCTGTGGCAAATAAATGAGAATGCAGGGCAGTTAGTATTTACTCCGCATTGCAAGTCTGGGCACTGCCAAGCAAGAGATGACACTGCCACCCTCTGAGCTGCACGCCACACAGCATCTTTCCAACCATCTTTCAGGAAAGGAAGACATTTCCCTGGAATACTTGTTGCAGTTCTGTGCAAACCCTGCAAGCTCAGGGCCAAAGAAGGTTGCTTGGAAAAGTTGCTCTGCTGTGATAACCAGACTAAAAGGACTGAACTGTTGAATGTAATGCATTACTTCTGTTTTTGATGCTACTGCACGGAGACTCATTTGAACTGCGTTGGTGGTATTTGGAAAAGGGGTCATTTAGGCCAGCCAACCAAGTGCTGCTTCTTTAAATCACAAGCATGCATCTCCGCAGAGCAACAGTATTAAGCAGCTGGTTGGAGTGGTCTTTTTCATCTGGTTTTTGTGAAGGAGGATGTTCCAAAGGGTGCATCTTGTGAGACCCTGGGTCAAATCACACACACACTACTGCTTTCAAGTGGCCTGGAGAAAGCGCTCGGAGCAGTGGCAGGGAGTGTCCTCAGTGACTTCCCTCCCTCATTTCCAGGATGGGGGTGTGTGAATGGGGAGCAGGCAACAAGTGCTTCTTGGCAGCACCCTCAATGGCCCTACAGAAGCCCTATAGCCATACTTCCATATGACTTTGAACAAGCCCTTTATCTTTCTGTCCCTCAGGTCCCCTTCTACACAGTGGGATGACCTGCCAGCTGTGTGGAGGGATAAATGCATTGCGGACCGTGGGGTGCTCAGATCCAGTGACAGGTGCCATACATAGTTTGTAGGAAATTAAACAAGCTATGTCTCATGAGGTTTTAACAGGTGGCGAACCTAGAGCAGGTGAAACCCCAGCTGAGAGTCCAGAAACTGAAGCTTTTTGTCTAGAAAACAGATGGAGTTCAGGCACCGCAAACTTCACTGTCATTTGCCCTGACACTGTGCCTCAGCTAGAAATATTTATCTATTAAGGTGACAGATTTGACACAAGCAAAGGAAGGGTTTTATTGTTTTAAACACAGTGCAGAATTAATTTGTGGAACTTATTGGGTGCTGACAGATGTGTAGCTCCCCTCTGTAACTCATGGCACTTCACAAGAAGTGCCATGAGTTACAGCGACCCCCTCCCCCTGCCTCCACCCAACCCAACAGACATTCTCTGTTGGGTTTTGGGTAAGGGAAATTGAGCTCCACTGTGGATCCAGCTGCATATCTGCAGCCTCTGTCCCCTAGCCCCACTCCCCACTCTGCCTCCCAGCTCCAGTGCTTTCTTTAGGATGGAAGTTGGGGGGAAGGGAGAAGAGGGAGCTCGGTCTATGGTTTGCCCAGCCTGCACTGAAAGGGTGTGTGGCGGGGGGAAGGGTGGATTAGAGCCCCCCCACCTCAGGGGACTCTAATCCACCTGCCCCGCCCCAATACAGTCTGGGCAAAATGTAGACTGAGCTCCCTCCTCTCCCTTCTCCCTTCCCCATGCTGAAGATAGCACTGGGGGCACACAATAACAGAAGTTAATGAAGATGCTTTACTTCGGAGTGCCTTCATCTGAACTCTCATATACATCACTTATTACTCTCATATAACATCACTTCTGTCAGTGCCCGATGGGTCTCAAGATGTTGTGAAGGCCGGTTAGTATAGCCAGCCTAGTATAGCCAGGTTCAAAAAGGGTTTAGATCCAAGATTAATAGAGGACATGTCCATCAGGGGTAGCTAACCACAAGTCAGAGATGTGGAGTGGTTGTTCCTCAAGGGAGCGATCCTGACAGCACCAACACCCAGGAAAGGGCGAATCTACTTAATGGGCACTTCGCGTCAGTCTTTCATCAGTGTAATGGGACCACCCTGCTTAGCAAGATGTGGGATGACCAGGGTGAGGGCATATTTATACCCAGCATCGGTGTTGATCCAGTAAAGGATCACCTTGACAGGCTGGACACCTTCAAGTCAGCTGGTCCTGACAGATTACACCCTAGAGTACTCAAGGAGCTGGCAGGTGTCATAGCCCAACCACTGGCAAAAATATTTAAAAACTCATGGCGCTCAGGTGAAGTACCTAAAAACTGGAAGAAGGCCAATGTGATACCCATCTTCAAGAAAGGGTGGAAAGTAGATCCCAGGAATTACAGGCCAATCAGCTTGACCTCAATCTCTGGTAAGATTCTAGAGAACATTATCAAAGAGACCCTGCTGGATAAGCTGGCTGAAAGCAACATCCTGAGGGATAGCCAGCATGGGTTTGTCATGGGAAGGTCTTGCCTGATCAATCTCACCTCCTTCTATGACCAGGTGACATACCACCTAGACAAGGGAGAAGAGATTGATGTCATATATCTGGATTTCAAAAAAGCCTTTGATCTGGTGTCCTCATCACAAGATTGGCCACCTGTAGCTTCAGTTTCACCATAGTCTGATGGCTGGGAAATTGGCTCCAAGGTCGGACCCAGAGAGTAGTGGTTGATGGTAGCAAATCACTATGATGCTCCGTAACCAGTGGAGTCCCCCAAGGCTCTGTTCTTGGACCGGTTCTCTTTAACATCTTTATCAACGATGTGGACATCTGTGTCAGAAGTGCACTGGCTAAGTTCGCCAACAACACTAAACGTTGGGGCATAGCATCCACACCCGAGGACAGGCTAGTGATCCAGGCTGACTTGGATAAACTTTGTAAGTGGGACGATACAAACCTGATGCTGGTGCATACCGTACTCCACCTTGGCAAAAACAAATCCCGCAGCATACTTATAGGCTCGGCACTGATATGCTTGCTAGCACCACTGCTGAAAGAGACTAGGGGATCATGATTGACCACAAGATGAACATGAACCACCAATGCGATGTTGCAGCTGGTAAAGCAAACAAAACTCTGGCTTGCATCCATAGATGCTTCTCAAGTAAATCTCAGGATGTCATCCTCCCACTGTACTCAGTCTTGGTGAGGCCACAGCTGGAGTACTGCATCCAATTCTGGGCTCCTCAATTCAAGAAGAGTGTCGAGAAGCTTGAGAGAGTCCAGAGGAGAGCCACACGCATGATCAGAGGGCAAGAGAACAGGCCTTATGAAGACAGGTTGAGAGCCATGGGACTCTTCAGCTTGGAAAAGTGCAGGCTCGGGGGGGACGTGGTAGCTGCTTATAAGTACATAAGGGGCGTGCATCAGAATCTGAGAGAACATCTGTTCACCAGAGTGCCCAAGGTAAAACGAGGACCAATGGTCATAAACTCCTACAAGACCGTTTCAGGCTGGACATGAGAAAAAATATCTTTACTGTCCAGGACCTGGAACAAGCTTCCTCCAGAAGAGGTGCAGGCACCTACTGTGGACTCTTTCAAGAAATGTTTGGATGCTTATCTTGCCGGGATCCTTTGACCCTAGCTCACTTCCTGCCCCTGGGGTAGGGGGCTAGACTTGATGATCTTCAAGGTCCCTTCCAGCCCTAATGCCTATGAATCTATGAAGGCTCAATATAACAGGGCATTCTGGCTCTTTAACAGGGAGCCCTGTTGAAGAAGCCCAGCTGTGGATGTTTAGGGCTTAGATGTGGATGTTTAGGTAATAAGAGTTAGCTTAAAACCACAGAGGAGAGAAAAGAGAGGAACAAACTGGGTGAAGGAGCAGTTTTCAGGCAGGAGGTGAATCAGAACCAAAATAATTTTGTTACCAGGAGGGGCCCCTGTACTGTACTGGGCCAGAGCCAAAGGGCTCCTCCTCCTGTCTAGGAAAAGGGCTAGAGGCTTTTGTTTACTTGGTGCAAGGGCTGTTTTTGTATTCAAAGGCATTTTGTAGGGCTGTGCAAAGCTTCAGTCCCTGATTTAATTCGGCAGAGATTTGGCCTGATGTGATTGCCGAATCTCTGAATCCTAATCGAATCAGAGGACCCTTTAGTCTCTCCGAATTGATTCAGAGAGATTTAGAAAGATTCGGCAATTCGGACATAGACACAGCTTTAAATGTTTTTTTCTACATACCTCTAGGTAGCAGGGGCTCATGAGAGCTACGATGCTGGGGCGCATGGAGTGTCCCACAGAAGCACGGGGGGGGGGGGGGGGGGGGGGGGGCGAGGGCCTTCCCTGCATGCTTGGCAGCAGACCCAAAAGTGGACCAGAAGCACTTCTGGGTCCACCGGGGAGTGTGCTGGGCCCCCCCCTGGCTTGGTGACTGGTGCCTCCTGGGTCTGGGGGGGCACCTGGGGTCCCCCTGCAGCCAATCGCTGAGCCAGGAGGACACAGAGCGGGGTGGGGAAGCATGCTCCCTGACAGACCTGGAAGTGGACCAGAACTACTTCCGGTCCACTTCTGGGTTTGCCACCAAGCCCGTGGAGGGCCCCTCCATGCTCCTGTGGGACGCTTCATGTGCCCCAGCATCGCAGCATTCACAAGCCGCGCTGGTACCTCGAGGTACATAGAAAAAAATGTAAAGCTGTTTCTATGTTTGAATTTCTGATTCTCTGAATCAGCATCAAATCTTCAGACTCAGATTTGGCCTAATTGAATCAGGGACAGTGATTCAAATCAATGAATCGAATCACTGTCCATGATTCAAGCCGAATCCGAATCGAATAGGGCCCGCTTTGCACACCCCTAGTATTTTGCTTTGTTTATTTGTCTGTTTGGTACAAGGGCTGTTTTTGTATTTAAAGGACTGGCTGGGTGTAACAGAGAGTCTGGGGTCTCTGTGTTCCTTTAAGAGAAGAAGCAAACCAGCCAAGGGGCACTGCAGGTGAGGCAGGGCACCACAGCTGCAAGCCACCAGGGCAACAGGTTACTGGGTTAATAAGCAGACACCTGCAAGTGGTCAGCTGACCAGATGTAGGCAGGGCCCTGGGAACATATAAGCCCAAGGCTGAGGCTGGCTAAGGAGTCTCTCCCTGGCAGCCACAGGGGAAGGAGCTCCTACCCAGGAAAGCTGTCCAGGGATGCTGGGCTTACCACTTTCCTGCCTACAGGAACAGTGAGGCTCAGGGAGCTCATCAGGAGCCCAGGTTTCTGTGTTAGTGTGTGAAAGTTTATACTCTTAAAATGGGCAGAAAGCTGCTACATGTTATTTATGTTATAGCCCAGGGGCTTGTGTTTATACTGGAGGTTTGAGATGGGGCTGTAAGGGGAAGTTAAGGAGGTCCCATTAGTGCCCCAGAGGCACATAAGCACCTTGAGCCCTGCCAGGGGCAGGGTCAAAGCTCCAGTGAATATTGAGCCTGTAGTAGGCACATAGTCCAAGGCACAGCCACACAGGGCCTGGGGCCCAGCCGAAAGGGGCTAGGGGCCCAGTGATGGAAGGGACAAATGAGAAATAGTGCCTCAGAGCCAGGTCTGATTTAGTGGTCCCAGGCTAAAAGGCCTAGCTAGATTAAAGGGGCAGAGGTCAGGGAGGCTGAAGCCCCAGCAGAGGAAACAACATCCTTGTAACACCTGCAAGGCATGGGGCATGGCAGAGGGAAGGACTTGGAGCCACACAATTAGTCTTTAAGACTTTGGGTGCCCTGCTGGGCACAGTTGACTATAGAGGCCCATCCAAGGGCCTGGGGACCAGTGAGGACCAGTACGGTGCTGGGGACCCTAGCAGGGGTTCAGTGGAACCAGGGCCACACAAAGGTCTGTGGGCAGCCTCCCTATTTATCATTATTCCATCAAGGCATGGCAGGAGAGACAGGAAGGCATCCTAGGGGCAGAGCAGGGCATGGTCACAGAGTCACCAGGGGGCATCACAGCCACCCCTGAGACCCTGATCTATTACACTGAGATGCTCCTTAAGGAGAAAAGGCATCCTGCTTATACTCCAGCTCAGAATATCCCAAGCCTTAGAACCACTGATGACTGAGAGAGCCTGACAGGGCAGATCACTCTGCTCACACCTGGTTTCTTATGCTTTTCTTCATTTTTTTCTTACCACTGTGGGAGGTAGGATTCCCAGCTAGATGAACTTTTGCTTTGACCCACTACTATGGCCAGTCTTAACTTCTTAAGGTAGATGTCGTTTTTCATTCAAGATATATTTTTAATGAAAGACAGCTTTTTGACCAAAACAGAAATTTCTGTGTGGGAAATGTCAAATCTTGACAAATGATTTTTCATTGTAAACATGAAGCCCTGAAGCAAAATATTTTCAGTGTGGGGGTTTTCAGGGTGTTCTATGAAAGCCTGCAAGCTTTGGATGAAAAGTTTCAAAAAGTTTTTTAGTTCACATGAAAAGTTTTCACAGGACTAAAAAACATCTGACAAACTCTAAGTCCTCCCTTCCACCAACCACTCCTTGGCTTCTCTGATAGATTTCATAAACATTAGGGCTGGAAAGGACCTTGGAAGATCATCGAGTCCAGCCCCCCGCCCGAAGGCAGGAAGTCAGCTGGGGTCATAGGATCCCAGCAAGATAAGCATCCAATTTACTCTTGAAAGTGTTCAATGTAGGTGCTTGAACCACCTCCGATGGCAGGTTATTCCAGACTTTGGGGGCTCGGACAGTAAAGAAATTCTTCCTTATGTCCAGCCTGAAACGGTCTTGCAGTAGCTTATAACTGTTCAACCTCGTCATCCCTTGGGGTGCTCTGGTGAACAAATGTTCCCCCAGATGCTGGTGGTCACCCCTGATAAACTTATAGCTGGCCAGCAGCTCACCCCTGAGCCTGCGCTTTTCCAGGCTAAAGAGCCCCAGGGCTCTCAGCCTGTCATCATAAGGTCTGATTTCCTGAGCTCTGATCATGTGCATGGCTCTTCTCTGCACTCTCTCAAGCTTCTCCACATCTTTTTTGAATCGTAGGGCCCAAAACTGGACGCAGTACTCCAGCTGCAGCCTCACCAAGGCTGAGTACAAAGGGAGAATGACATCCCGGGATTTGCTTGAGAAGCACCTACGGATGTAAGCCAGCATTTTGGTCGCTTTACTAGCTGCAGCATTGCATTGAAGGCTCATATTCATCTTGTGGTCAATGATGACCCCCAAGTCCTTTTCGTCCATAGTGCTAGCCAGCGTAGCAATGCGGAGCCTATAAGGATGCTGCAGGTTTTTCCTCCCAACGTGGTGAACCTTGCATTTTTCAGTGTTAAACACCATCAGGTTCTCGTCCGCCCACTTGCTGAGCCTTTCCAGGTCAGCCTGGATCACCCTCCTGTCTTCAGGTGTGGATGCTTTGCCCCAAAGTTTGGTGTCATCGGCGAACCTGGCCAGTCCGCCTCTGACTTCAATGTCCACATCATTAATGAAGGTGTTGAACAATATGGGTCCAAGGACAGAGCCTTGGGGGACCCCACTGGTCACAGGGCACCATGACGATTGACTTCTGTCAATTACCACCCTCTGGGTCCGACCCCGGAGCCAATTTCCCAGCCAGTGGATCATGGTGGACCCAAGTCCATAATTGGCCAGTTTCATCAAGAGGTGATCATGGGATACCAGATTGAAGGCTTTTTTGAAGTCAAGATATATGACATCAATCTCTTCTCCCTTGTCCAGGTGATAGGTCACCTGGTCGTAGAAGGAAATGAGATTGGTCAAGCAAGACCTACTCACAACAAACCCATGCTGGCTATCCCTTAAGATGTTGGCATCGGCCAGTCCATTAAGGATGGCCTCTGAAGGGAGAATGGATGAGCCGGGTAACTTTAGACTAGTCAGTCTTACCTCTATTCCTGGGAAAATGCTAGAGAAAATAATCAAAGGACATGTTTGTGCAGGCCCAGCAGGGGAAACGATGCTGAGGGGAAACCAGCACAGGTTTGTCACAGGTAGATCCTACTTGACAAACCTTGTAGCCTTCTATGACCAGGTCACGCACTGCCTGGACGTGGGAGCTGAGGCTGATGTCATCATCCTGGACTTTAGGAAGGCCTTTGACACAGTTTCGC
>NW_005842465.1:965246-969725 GCF_000455745.1 Alligator sinensis
TCCGCTCACTTGCTGAGCCTGTCCAGGTCAGCCTGGATCACCTGCCTGTCTTCTGGTGTGGATGCTTTGCCCCAAAGTTTGGTGTCATCGGCGAACTTGGCCAGTCCGCTTCTGACTCCAGTGTCCACATCATTAATGAAGATGTTGAACAGTATGGGTCCAAGGACAGAGCCTTGGGGGACCCCACTGGTCACAGGGCACCATGACGATTGACTTCTGTCAATTACCACCCTCTGGGTCCGACCCCGGAGCCAATTTCCCAGCCAGTGGATCATGGTGGACCCAAGTCCATAATTGGCCAGTTTCATCAAGAGGTGATCATGGGATACCAGATTGAAGGCTTTTTTGAAGTCAAGATATATGACATCAATCTCTTCTCCCTTGTCCAGGTGATAGGTCACCTGGTCGTAGAAGGAAATGAGATTGGTCAAGCAAGACCTACTCACAACAAACCCATGCTGGCTATCCCTCAGGATGTTGGTGTCAGCCAGTCCATTAAGGACGGCCTCTTTAATAAAATTTTCTAAGACCTTCCCCGGGATAGAGGTCAGGCTGATGGGCCTATAGTTTTCCGGATCCATTTTCCTCCCTTTCTTGAAGATAGGCACCACTTTGACCTTCTTCCAGTCTTCAGGCACTTCACCAGAGCACCAGGAGTTCTCAAAGATGTGTGCCCTGGGCCTAATCACTGGCAAGCATTTTGTACCCTGTACAAGATGAAACTCTACCAATTGGCTGCAGAAGCACAACTTTGATCTGTTTCTGGATCCAGCAGCTGATATAATGGATGGATCTTTGCCTGTTACCTACCAGCCTGCATCTTTCTACTCTCCTGATGTGTGTGGTCCCACCACTTTAATTTTCTCTTACCCATGTGCATAGGTTATGGATGAAGAACAAGATGTTATCACAAATCTGTCCCATTTTAGCACATCTTGGGGTTGCACACTGTCGAAGTGGCCACCCTGGGATTCCTCCTTGCCTCATGTGCTGCATTGGTGAAGTGTGACACCCCACAGCATGTGCTACCCTGGCAGCACACAGCCTCCTACCATGTAGGCAGTGCACATACTCCCAGGGATTCCTGTCCCCTGCTCTGCTAGCTGTGCTGGTGGTGCATGAACCCTTGGGACATGCCCTACCACATGGCAACAGGACAGCTGGCTGCTGGGCCCCATGAGCCACATACTAACCACTGACAGGCTGAACATGACCCACAGGCAACATGCTGCCCCCTTGCAGGATGCCAGTTGGACAGTCCTGCATTATTATGTAGACCAGTGATTCTTAACCAGAGTGTTGTGGCACCCTGGGCTGCCTTAAGATCCTTTCAAGGGCATTGCAGGATGCCACGCAATGTTAGCACTGCTAGGTTGTAAACATGATCTCTAAGTTTATCTTGTCAGTGTCAAGTAGGAATCCATTCTGCCTGTTGTGGTCTGTAGCAGGTTTGGGGGTCTGCTTAGCTCAAAAGCCTTTAAATTTCACACAACTTTCCTGAGCACACTCGCTTCTCTGGAACCATTACCAACATAAATCAGCACACAATAGCATAACTTAATATAGTCCATACTGGGTGTACTCATAGTCTTGACTCTTCTGTAGCCCTGAGAAGGTGCCTCTGGCTCACTGCTGCTTCCTCCACACTGCAGTCTTCCTTTTCCAGCTGGCTCTGACTCCAATCCTATGGGGGTACATCTGCTTCTAACCTCACACACCCCAAGAAGTAGCCTGGCTCAGTTCTACTGCTGCTAGCCTGGCTCCTCTCTCCTTTCTGTCTCTCCCTAACAGTCTTTGCTATTTCTCCTTTCCCTGGGAGCCTTTTAACTTCCTCTGGCCAGCTAATTATCATCTTTCTCAGCTGGCCCAGTCCTCCTAGGCAGCCTGTAAATCACTCCCAACTGCCTGCAGCTGAGCTGTAGCCCGTGCAGGCCTGCAGAGTGCTACAGCCAAATATGTGCAGTCTGCTGCAAGCCACTACCAGCCAGCCTGCTACGTGGTCTTTGAGTTGTTTGCAACAGAAGAATTGCTCTATTAAATTTTCTGTAGTCAAAAAAATGAGTGGAAGCTAAGAGCTGGCATTTTTCTGAAAGATGCCTTGAGTCTAACAAGGTGTGCCTTGAATCTAAAAAGGTTGAGAACCACTGATGTAGAGCAACATGGTCTTCAATGAAAATTTAAAGACTCAAACTAATACCACATGTGGTTCTTTCAGCAGTCTTCCAGCTTATACACAGCCCTTTCAGACATTAATTAACATGTTCCTGCATCAGGAAATCCTGGCAGACCATGATTGAGTCAATGGGTATGACACATAATAGTAAAGAGGCATGGGTGGCAATACATAAACTAAGCGATGACCCACAAAAGGCAGTTCAAATCATGTCACCTCTAACCACATTTCACACCAGATGCTTCTCAATGGAAAAAGCCCCAAAACCAAAACAAACAAACCAAACCCCTCCCCCCAGACTGGAATGGTACAAGTATCGCAAAGACCTGGGTTTTACAAGCCCCTTCTCAATGATGGAGTTGAATGCTGGTATAAACACACTGAAGACTGAGAAAGCAGTTGGCCTTGATGACAAACCTACAAGCAAATCAAGCAATTTGGACTCCAGACTCAAGAATGACTCCCCTGCCTATACAACTCTTGCATGGTCAGTGAAAAAATTCCAAAGATATGGCAACATGCTCAGGTAGTGGCACTTCCAAAGCCAGGGAAAGATCCATCTGACCCAAAGAGCTTCAGACCTATCTCTGCTGTGCCACACATACAAATTGTATAAGTGTCTGATACCAAACCAGCTTGACCTATACATGAATAAACACCTAATCCCTGAATAGGGTGGCTTTCGCCATGGAAAAAATCAACAATGTGCTCAATCTCTCAGTGTATTGAGTATGGTTTTGAAGTAGGCCAAATCACTGAACTGTGTTCATTGACCTGTCAGCCACCTATGATACAGTTAACCACTGACAACTCCTCCACAAGACCCTGGAAATGACAAAATATTGACACCTTACAGAGCTGATATGAACCCTGCTTGAAAAACAGACTTTTTTTGTCAAACTGGATAGGAAGTGAAGCAGATGGAGATGACAGATTAATGGCCTCCCACAAGGAAGTTTACATGCACCGCTGTTATAAAACATTTATACAAATGACCAACCAATCGATTTTGGAAACAAAACTTTTTATCTATGCAGATGACCTGTGTATAACAGCCCAAAACACTGGCTTCGATCGTGTTGAAAAATCCCTAAGTGAGGCACTAATTGGCCTAGCTTCATACTATATTGTAAACCAATTACGTGCCAAGCCAGCAAAAACACAAGTATGTGAAAAGCCATGAGGCTATCTGAAAAACCATGAAGCCAACAGCCAGCTCAGCATTATATGGTCCGGGACCCCACTGTCCAAATCCAGTTTACCTTGGAGTCACTCTCATTCGAACCTTCTCATACAAAGAACAAGTCATGAAGACAAAAGCAAAGGTGAGCACTCAGAACAACATTGCATACAAACTCACCAGCTCAAAATGGGGAGTGAGCCATTCAACCACCCAAACCATTGCTCTGGCTCTCAGCTTCTCCTCTGTCAGGGTGGAGAGCTCTGTCCACACTAAGCACCTTGATCCCATTCTGAATGATAGCTGCCGATGCATCGCAGGATGTTTGAAGCCTACCAGCCTAAACAGTGTGTACCTGCTGGCTGGCATCGCTCTGTCTGACATCAGACGAGCAGTGGCCAACAGGACAGAACAATCGAGACAAAGTGAAGATGCGAGACACCCACTGTACGCCCATCCTGCAGCACACAAACATCTGAAGTCACACAGGAGGTTCCTCACCACCCAACTCTTGATGCCATACCAAGGAGACATAACTACAGATGTGGAACGAGAGGTTGAAGAAAATACCTGACAGTGAAAAATGTACATTCCAGCAGCCAAGTCCTTACCACAGAGGCTGACGAACCATGGCAAAGGTAGCAATGTCTCAGCCACCTATGTACCGGAGTTGGACTTTCCAAGCAACTAATGAAGAAGTGAGGCTATGCAATCTATTCAACCACCTGTGACTGCGGCACAGAGCTTCCGACTATGCAAAACCTACTGCAATGCCTGCTGCTTGAAGGCACGTGTACAATGAAAGATCTTGCAAAGTAGAACAGATTAGCACAAGGATGCATAACAAAATGGTTAAATGTGGTGTACAGACATGAGAAGATCGTTGTGTTTCACTTACTTTTTTTCTGTACCTTTTATTCCAATGGGGATGTTAGAGCAAAAAAAATACCTCAAAGCCCAAACATAAGCATTTTAAAAGTCGTCCGCAGTAAGAGTCTTAAAGGCTCATTTCAGTGCAGCATGTTTGCTGCAATAAATGGCCGCATGTTTCCTATTGTATTGTATTCCAGTTACCAAGCATGTTGATAGGCTTGCAGGAGAGAAGATTCAAATACTAGCTTTCAGC
>NW_005842465.1:969756-991741 GCF_000455745.1 Alligator sinensis
AACTCAATGGCTACTAGGTTTACAACACAGGAAGAGTCACAAGACCAGAAACAGCCACGCTGTGGATTTCCTGCTTAGGCAGTAATGACTCTCCAAGGACTCAGCCAGAATCACCAACCCAAGCTTGATGAATGCAGCGTAACGTAGAGAGATTGGCATTGCTTTGCTGCCAGATTTTCCCATAGCTGCTCCTTTCCTTGAATGTTTTTATATGTGATGTACGTTATACTTGATTTTCTATTTAACCTGGGCCAGCTCCACAGACTCTGGTGTTTAAAGTGGGATTGTGGTTGGATAGGACACTAGACTAGGTGTCGGGAGGCCTGACTCTGCCACTGGCCTTCTGCACGACCTTGGGAATGTCAGTTCTCCTTCGCTTCCCCACCCACCCTTTTTCTGCCTTACCACTTCACACTGTAAGGTCTGTACATAACGCATAATGGGGCCCCAAACCTATTTGGGCCTCCGGAGGCTTGTCTCTGCTGAAGTGCTGGGTCTTGGCACTGCAGAGCTTGAGCACACCCTTCCCAAGCTCCAGTCACTCCAGTTCATTCGCAGAAGGCTGCTTCAAGCTTATCCTCTGTTCCCATCATCAAATCAGCCAGAGGCTGAGGCTGAAGGGCAAATGCATAGGGATGAGTCTGAAGTAGCCTCAGTTATGTACTTTCAGTCTGGCCTGTGCCTGCAGATGCCTGTTGGGACCCGCTAGTTCAGAAGGATAGACAAGTCCCAAGTGGCTCTAACACATACTGATCAACCGTTCTCCAGGGACAAGTCACAGAGGGAATAAAGAAATGGGGTTGAAAGATCCCGCAGCCTTCGAATTCCCCCTATCCTCAGAGGAGGTTGTTTCAAGTTTCTCCAAACTCTGGGCAGCTTTCAATGCTAATGTCACCCCTGGTCCCTCTCTATCTAATGAACCAACCCTCACATCTCAAAACATACTCACATTCCCAGCATGCCTCAGTCCCTTCCCCTCTCAGAGGTGAAATCCCACAGGCACTATAGCTCGGAGGGAAATCTGGACCAGTGCTCTGCAGTGGACCCATCTATAATTGCTGCATAAAGACACACACACATCACTCACTTCTGGCTTTCAGGAGTTGCTGAAGACAGCTGTGAAACTTGAAGGCAAAGCAAAGCAAAAGTAATTAATGAACAATATAAAGTATGCTATGTTACCTAATGCAGCAGCTTTTGATGCCAGCACACATCTGCCCAGAGCAGCTGGAGCAAAAGCTCACTGTTCTCTCTCTTCATTTCCAGTTTCCTGCTAAGTCAAGAGAAACTTGGCCTAGTAACTTTGACTGCACTGTTCACAGGAACTCACCTCTCCATGAAGCACAAACTAAGGGCAACATCTCCAAAAGCAATGCATGGATTTTGGTTGCCTAATTTGAGATCTCTTCAGAGGGGTGCATTGAGACCTCAAATGTTCCCCTGATGAAACTGAATGGCAAAAATCAGTAAGAATGCTTTGTTTAAAAATAAAGGCCCACAGCTGGATCATACTCTTCATGCCCTTATGTCCCTCAAGCAATTCCCCTGAAAATGAGCAAAATACTGAGGAAAGTGCCACTCAATGTTAATAAAATCCATGGACCAATAACATTTTTTAAAGCATCTGAAAGACTTAGTAACCTAAATCCCATTTTCAAAAGTGATTTAGGCACTGAGGAGCCAAAAATCTCATCGAAGCCAGTGGATTCCAGCACTGACCCAGTGTATGGTTTTAGGCAAATCAGTTTCCTGTGGCTCAGTTTCACATGGCTCTATTTCCTTTATCTATATTAGGGATAATATTTCCTACTCTTACAACACTGAATCAACAATCCCTTAACATCAGCTGATTGTCAATCCTAGCACAGCACCAGAGCTGCTGTAAGACTCCAGTGCAGTGTGAGAGTCTGAGACTGTTGATCATAGTAAGCATTGCTGTGCGACCGCTCACAACACATCCTAACTTTTAATATGGCATAATAATGCTTACTATGACCTCAGGTAAAACATGTGCTAAGTATCCCGTGTGACCAGACCCTGGGAGAGGGTTCTCCAGCACTGCAGGGACCTAGGGACAAAGAATTGCCCAAGGCAGAGTCAGGAAACAGAATTTCACAGACACAGAAACCTCAGCCGTCTGTGCTGAGGGGCAAGTGGGAACCTTTTTCCACAGAGATTTTTCCCAAAAAAATCTACCAAAAAACAAAAAAAAAAAATCCAAACCAAACCCAGGAGGAATTTGCCTTGTCAGATGCAACTCTGGGATCACTGGTGTGATGCCATAATAAGAGCTCATGGCCTGCACTCTCACACTTGTCCTTCCATTGCACCATTCCCAGGACTGGATAGCATTCACCTGGAAGTTCTGAAGGAACTCAAGGGGGAAATTGCAGAACTGTTAGCAATAGTATGTCACCTGTCTTTACAAAGCACCTTTATGCCAGATGACTGGCAGGTTGCCAACATAACACCTACCTTCAGAAAGGAAAAAACAGATCAGTGGGTGTATCTACATGAGATGCTTTACTATGTAGTGGACTAATCTACTGTGCAGTAAATCATCACCATGTAACCCTACGCAGCAGCTACTGCACAGTAAATTAGGTGAATGTGCAGTTTTGTACTACCTGGAAATACAGGTAGTAGATTAACTGCATGCTAGCTACTGCTCAGTGCGTGCATCTACATGTGCACAGTAACTTAGGTAACCAAAAATTACTGCACAGTATGGGCACATATTTACATGTGCATTCCCAAACTATGGTGACTTATGCCAACTTGGGTGTAAATTTGCTACCTGAGTAGTTACTCCGCAGTAAGGCACATGTAGACACCTTACTGTGCAGTAGCCCTAAGTGTGTGGACTGACTTGGGACTAACTTTAGCCTATATCACATTAATAGTACATGTAGATGTGCCCAGTGAGTTCTACTTCCACTCCTGTCAAGTTGGTAGAATATATAGTAATGAATAAAATCAGTCTCAAAGATAAATATAAATTTGCTAGAGAAAGGTCATCATGGTTGGTGAGGAAGGATTTCCTTTTACAAAAATCTGCTGGAGTTCTTTGAGGGTATTAACAAGCATGTGGATAAGAGAGATCCAGTTGACATAATATATTTGTATTTTCAAAATGTTTTGACAAGTTCCATCACCAAAGGCTTTAAAAATATGGAATTGCCTTGGGATTGGAGGGAAGTCTCATTTGTGGATTAAGAACTGGTTAAAAGATATGAAATAAAGGGTAGAACTAACCGGTCACTTTTCAGGATGAAGGGAGATCAAAAGTAGGGCCTTGCAGGGTTCTACGCTTGGCCCAGTCCTGTTCAACATTTTCATCAATGACCTGGAAATAGAGGTGCACAGTAAAATCTCTAAATTTGTGTCACGGAATGGGGTCCCCCGGGATGGCCGTGATACCCCTAGGGCTCCCCAACCATGCCAATCCTGCCCTATGGGCACCCTCTTTCTTTCCTGCCATGTCTTGCTGTAACTATAATAGATGGGGAGGCTGCCCTCGAGTTTGTATTGTTGGACACAGTCCTGATGGACCCCACTGAACCCTGTGGGTTCTCGGACCCCTTCTGGGTCACGCTCCAAAGTGGATGTCTCTCGGGACACCCTCAGCCTTATGGGCTAGATGCGTGGCTCCAAGCCGCCCCTTTACCATGTCCCAAGCCTTGTAGATGGCATTCACACAGTGTCCCTCCACAGCCCCGTCTCTCTCTCGGAGCCCCTCGGTGCTGGGGTCCACTCACCCCCTTTGTCACTGCGTCCACACTGGCGCTGGGGTCTGTGCACCCCGGATACTGTGCCCACACTGGTGCTGGGGTCCCCACACTGTAGGGGGCCCCCAATGAGGCCTCCTCCTTCCCCAATAGCCTCAACTTGATACTCCAGTTTACAAACAGAAGTCAAAATATGAGCCCCTGGACTATAACATAATGCAAGCAGCTCAGGGTGTGCTCTGTCCCTTTACATGAATCACCCTCCCCCCAGCACAATATGCCTTGTAGGCCAGGGTCTGGTGAGCTCCTGAAGTCCCTTAATCTTACCAGAAGCAGGAGATGGGCCATCAAGCCTCTTCATTTAGCTTTCTCTAGCAGAGCTCCTTCCCCCTTGGCTGCTGGCAGAGGACTCACTCTCTGGTCCTAGCTCTGGGGTTTATGTGTGCCCCAGGCCCCGCCTCTTCTGGTCAGCTGACTGCCAGCGGGTGGGGGCTAACTCCCTCGTTCCTGCTGCCATGGCAACTTGCAGTGGGGGGCTTAGGGCTCTCTCCCTAGGCAGTTTCAACCCTTAAAGGAGAAGGCACCTTAGTGCCCTGTGACAGTTTGCAAATGACATAAAATTATTCTGGGCAGTCAAAACCCAAGATGATGGTGAGGAGCTTCAGAAAGATCTCATCAAGCTAAGTGAATGGGCAAAAAAGTGGCAGATGAACTTCAATGTCTATAAGTTCAAGGTAATGCACATAGGGAAAAATAACCTCAACTATACATACACAGTGCTGGGTCTGGAACAAGCTGTTACAGCTAAGGAAAGAGACTCTTGAATCATTGTAGACAGTTCTCTAAAAACATCAGCTCAATACACAGCATCAGTCAAAAAAGCCAATAAAATGTTAGGCATCATTAGGCAGGGAACTAAAAAGAAAATGGAGAAATTGTCGTGCCACTCTACAAATCCATGGTACTCCCGTATCTTGAATACTGTGTAGCTCTGGTCTCTGCATGTCAAAAATGGTGTAGCAGAATTAGAAAAGGTGTAGGTGTGCATGAAGGGCAACCAAAATGATCAGGGATATGGAACAGGTGCCATACCAGGAAAAATTTAAAAGTATCTATACTTGAGGTTATTTCTCCTTATGTGCATTACCTTGAACTTATAGACATTGAAGTTCATCTGCCACTTTTTTGCCCATTCACTTAGCTTGATGAGATCTTTCTGAAGCTCCTCACCATCATCTTGGGTTTTGACCGCCCAGAATAATTTTATGTCAGTTTGGGAAGGAGAAGGCTGAGAGGAGGTAGGATAGAAATCTATAATTCATAGATTCATAGATTGTGGGGCTGGAAGGGACCTCACAAGATCATCAGGACCAGCCCCCTGCACCAAGCAGGAAAAGCAAGTGGGGCCAGGTAACCCCAGCCAGGTGACCATCCAGTCTCCTCTTGAAGATTTCCAGGGTAGGTGATTGCACCACCTCTGGAGGGAGCTTATTCCACAGTCTGGAAACCCTAGTTGTGAAGTAGTTTTTCCTGATGTTGAGCCTAAAACTGGGTCAAACCCAGAGAGTGGTGGTGGATGGGTCGGTATCGACCTGGAAAGATGTGGGCAGTGGGGTCCCGCAGGGCTTGGTCCTGGGACCGATACTCTTCAATGTCTTCATCAGTGACTTGGATGAGGGAGTGAAGTGTACTCTGTCCAAGTTTGCCGATGATATAAAACTGTTGGGAGAAGTGGACACACTGGAGGGCAGAGAACAACTACAGGCAGACCTGGACAGGTTGGACAAATGGGCAGAAAACAACAGAATGCAATTCAACAAGGAGAAATGCAAAGTGCTGCACCTAGGGAGGAAAAATGTCCAGTGCACCTACTGCCTAGGAAATGCTCGGTAGCATGGAAGTGGAAAGGGATCTCGGAGTCCTAGTGGACTCCAAGGTGAACATAAGTCGTCAGTGTGATGAAGTCATCAGAAAAGCTAACTGCACTTTATCATGCATCAGCAGGTGCATGACAAATAGAGCCAAGGAGGTGATACTGCCCCTCTAACAGGCGCTGGTCAGCCCGCAGTTGGAATACTGCGTGCAGTTTTGTGCGCCACACTTCAAGAGGGATATAGATAACCTGGAGAGGGTCCAGAGAAGGGCCACTCATATGGTTAAGGGCTTGCAGGCCAAGCCCTACGAGGAGAAACTAGGGCACCTGGACCTCTTCAGCCTCCACAAGAGAAGGTTGAGAGGCGACCTTGTGGCTGCCTATAAGTTCATCATGGGGGCACAGAAGGGATTTGGTGAGGCTCTACTCACCAAGGTGCCCCTGGGGGTCACAAGAAATAATGGCCACAAGCTAGCAGAGCGCAGATTTAGACTGGACATTAGGAGGAAGGTAGGACTCAATGATCTATTGAGGTCCCTTCCGACCCTAACATATATGAATCTATGAATCTATAAATCTATAAAACAGTCTTCCAGGAGTTTGTGACCATTACTCCTAGTTTTCCCCAAGGGTGCCCTGGTGAACAGTTGTTCACCGAGCCCTTGATGTACGCCTCTGATGTAGTGGTAAGCTACTACCAAGTCCCATCTCAGCCTTCTCTTTTTTAACCTGAAGAGTCCCAGGTCCCTCAGCCTTTCCTCATATGGCTTGCCACACAAGTTTCTGATCACATGTGTGGCCCTTCTCTGGACTGTCTCAGGCTTTACCACATCCTTGTTAAAGTGTGGCACCCAGAACTGATGCGGTATTCCAACTGTGGTCTCACCAATGCCGAGTAGAGCGAGCGAATCACTTCTTTGGTTTTGCTGGAAATCATAGTATCATAGTACTTAGGGTCAGAAGGGACCTAAACAGATCATCAGGTCTGACCCCCTGCCCTAGGCAGGAACAGGTGCCAGGATCATATCATCCCAGCCAAATATCTGTCTAGCCTCCTTGTGAAGACCCCCAAGGTAGGGAAGAGCACCATCTCACTTGGGAGCCCATTCCAGAGCCTGGCAGCCCTAACTGTAAAGTAATGTCTCCTGATGTCCAGCCCCACCTTTCTCCCTAACAATTTGTGGCCATTATTCCTAGTAACCCCGGGTAGTGCCCGGGGAAACAGAGCCTCCCCCAATTCTTGCTGGCGCCCCCGGTGAGTTTGTAAATGGCCACCAGATCCCCTCTCAGCCTTCTCTTGTGGAGACTGAATAGGTTCAGACCCTTTAGCCTCTCTTCATAGGGCCTGCCATGCTGCCCCTTGACCATGCAAGTGGCCCTCCTCTGGACCCTCTCAATGCTGTCCACATCCTTCTTGAAGTGCGGCGCCCAGAACTGGACACAGTACTCCAACTGTGGCCTGACCAGTGCCGCATAGAGGGGAAGGATCACCTCCCTGGACCTGCTTGTGATGCATCTGTAGATGCACAACAAGGTGTGGTTAACTTTACTGACCGCTTCCTTGTATTGGCAGCTCATGTTCATCCTGGAATCAACAATGACTCCAAGATCCCTTTCTGCCACCGTGTTGACAAGAAGGGTGTTCCCCAGCCTATAGGTGTGTTTCTGGTTCCTTCTCCCTAGATGCAGCACCCTGCACTTGTCTGTGTTGAATTCCATCCTATTCTCATCCGCCCACCTCTGTAACCTGTCTAGATCTAGCTGGATTCTGTCCCTCCCCTCCAGTGTGTCCACCTGGCCCCACAACTTGGTGTTGTCAGTGAATTTGGCCTGTACTATTCAACATCTTTATCAGCGATCTGGATGGCCATCTACAAACTGGCCAAGGGGGACCAGCAGGCAAAGGGAGAGTCCCTGTTCCCCCGAGCACTGCCAGGAGAACAATGAGTAATGGCCATAAGTTGACTGAGAGTAGATTCAGGTTAGACATCAGGAGGCACTACTTCACAGTCAGGGCGGCTAGGATCTGGAACCAACTTCCAAGGGAAGTGGTGCTCGCTCCTACCCTGGGGGTCTTCAAAAGGAGGCTAGATAATCACCCGGCCGAGGGCGTTTGACCCCAGCATTCTTTCCTGCCCATGGCAGGGGGTCAGACTTGATGATCTGCTTAGGTCCCTTCCGACCCTACCAACTATGAAACTATGAAATTATAACTTGGCGTCATCCATGAACTTGGCCAGTGAGCTCTTCACCCCCACATCCAAATCATTGATGAAGATGTTGAATAGCACTGGGCCATGCGCCAACCCCTGTGGGACACCACTGACCACTTCCCACCAAGACGACACAGATCTGTTCTTTAAAAGTCTCTGGGTCCTGCCCCACAGCCAGTTTCCTACCCACCTGACTGTCTCACTATTAAGGCCACAGTCTTCCAATTTTCTTGTGAGAACATCGTGGGATACCAGATCAAAAGCTTTTTGGAAATGGAGGTATACAATGTTAACCTTCTCTCTCTTATCCAGGTGGCGAGTCACCTAATCATAAAAGGAGATGAGGTTGGTAAGACAAGACCTGCCCACGATGAAGCCATGCTGGCTGTCATTCAGAATCCTACCTTCTGCAAGCCTATCACACATTAATGAATTTTTCCAGGGATAGAAGTTAAGCTAATTGGCCTATAGATACTTGGGTCCTCCCTCCTCCCCTTCTGGAAGATAGGCACAACATTGGCCCTCTTCCAGTCCTCGGGGACCTCCCCGGAGTGCCACAAGTTCTGCAAGAGCTTCACCAGGGGTTCTGCAATGACTTCAGCCAGCTCTTTCAGCACTCGGATGAAGTTCATCCAGACCTGCTGACTTATATACCTCCAATAAACTCATGAAGATTATGGACAAAATGAATATGGAATGAATACTAGAATGAGGGGCCACTCATTGAAATTAGTAGGTGGCAGGTATGAATCTAACAAGATAAAATATTTTTTTATGCACCATGTAGTTAACTCATGGAACTCATTGCTACAGGAGGTTGCAGAGGCAGATAGTATAACCAGATTAAAAAAGGGACTAGACCAATTCTTGGATGACAGAACTATTAATAGCTGTTAAACAGAACAGTTAAGGATATTTCCTCTGGTATCTCTAATCCAATAATGCCGGAGAAGGTAATGAACAGGGAATAGACCATGCTATATATACCTGGTCCAGTACTCCCCTCTAAAGAATCCATTCCTGCCACTGTCAGAAAAAGGATACTGAGCTAGCTGAACCATTGGTCTGACCCAGTATGGCACTTACAGTCTTCTGCTCTTATGCCTTGATGACACCTGAATTCCCGATTGTTCTTGTACCAACATTTGAATCCATCCCTCAATGTACAAAATAAAAAGAGGATATCAACAGAAAAACAGAACCAGAAAGGGCCACACAGGACATCAAGTGCAGTCTTTTGCCATTGCAGGTAACTGTGCAATAAGTGTTTGATCAAAAGGTTCCGTGCTGAGTCCCCTGGCTCAGGGGCAGGGCTTTCTCCTCACACGTAATGCCTTTTTTGTGTTCCCAGCTGAGCTGGAGGTGACCCCCGTGACAGGGGCTATGCATCCGCCAAAGGGCTATGACTCTGAAACAAGAAAGGCCTGGGAAGGAATGGGAGCGGCCTGTGCCATGGGACTTGCTTTGCTCTGCTTCTGTCATGCAGCCAGCATCACTGCCTCCCCCGTGGCATGAGGTTCTGTGGCCAACAGCCTGGAGAAGCACTGCCCTTTACAAGATAACACCTGAAATAATAAGGGAGAAAGAGATTGTGCACCTGAACAGTGGGGCTCCATTGCTTCTGTGACTACAAGAGGCAGAACAACGAGAGGGTGTATCTCAGCTCCTGCCCAGTACCACCACCTGTGTCAGCAGCATCTTAGGGACCCACAGTGCAGACACAAGTTACAGAAGACGCTGTTTTGAATAGTCTTCATGTGAACCCTCATGCGATGAGGGGTGAGATTTTTCACCCCATTGGCCATTTTTGAAGTAGTCTGCAGCTGTGCACTTGTGTTTGGTAGCAGCGACAGTCCGCTTTATGTGGCCAGAGTGGGTGAAAATTGTCACTTCTGTCTGTGCCCCCACTCACCAGTAAACACCTGGTGGCTGTGTCCTAGTTCTGGTCTGTTACAAATGTTACTTAGCCCTTTTTCCTAGCTTTTGATTCAGATACAAATACAGAGGGTCCGGTCACCCGCAAATATGGGAATCAATTGTCTGGATGGCTGGAAACTCTGCCAGGCCCATACAATACAATATGGAGCTGCCTCACTCTGCCTACTTTCCCCTGCCGAGCCTATGATGTTCATCTTAATCTCACCACACTTCTTGCTACAACAGCAGGGAGGATGTGGCTTGCCCAGTTGAGAGAGCTGTGTCCCAAGTCTGTGCTCTTAGGAAAGTGTCTTCAGGGCTTCCCCAATGCCCATCCTTCTCCATTACTTAGCCAAGCTAACAGGTTTCTGGGCTCCTGATGTATTGATGGTAACACTGAACTCTACCCAGCCCCTCAGGGTCCTCTGGGAAAGGATGCATCTTGTTTTACTGCCAGTGCTGAGACAAGGGTGTGTTGCACTCCAAATGGAAGAAAGAGACACCCAAATCTGACAGCACAAAGTGGGTCAGCTCCCACCTTCCTCTGCTTGAGGATTGAGTAGTTAGTTAAAAGAAGACTGAGAAAAAGACACAAGGCCAGGCTCTTCTCATTCCATGGGGATGTAAGTGTGTAAGCTTGAAGCCTGGCATCCTACATGCTTCTGCACCCGGCCTGTGGATTGCTTTGTCATCTTTCCTGCAGCATCATCCAACCAGGTAGCTGTTACACACACACACATGCACGCACGCATGCACACACACACAAACTTTCAGCTTTGATCTGAAAAATTGTGAGATCTGATTGGACCATCAAACTCCAACCTTTTCACCTTCAATGCAACCCAGAGGAAAGGACGCCCGTCGCTAGGCTGGCAGTTCGCACTAACCCACAGATTCTGCGTCGAACCAAGCATCAAGCAGGAAAATACAGCAAGCATTTGGATCCTCAAAATGTAATGCTGATGTTCAACTCTTGAATGTTCAGTGTCAGGAGTAAACAGCTCCAAGACAAGAAGAGAGTATTTAACTGTCATGGTGCACAGGAGAGACTATGGAGCTCCTATTCCCACCGGCTGATGCAGAGGATATAGTCCTTTGATAAAAACCTTTGCGGATGGAGTGATTTTCCCTAGCAATGTCCCACCCCTCCCTCCCCATGGACTTCAGCACAGAAAGCGTGTTTAACAGGATGCTTGTGAATGGAGAGGAAATCTGCATCTCTCCACTAGTTGTGAATAAACCAGCGCTGAGTCTTAGAGCAGACTGAAAAAGGGTGGGGATAATTAAGGTAATTATGTGTGTTTTGGTGAAGCCTGATTAAGCAAGAACTATTTAATACCCTCTTGGCACCAAGAATCCAGAGAAGCATGTGGATGTGTGTGTGTGTGTGGGGGGGGGGGGGGGGGGGGCGGGGGCTCAGCCTCCATGGAAACAGTTGAACCAATCAGATCCCAGAAATAGGATAGAAATAGAAGGTCAGTGGACCAATGAGAAACTAGGTCACACATCATGGCCTACTCCGGATTCACAAAAACTTGGCACATGGCCAGCTGCTTATTAGAATTTGGGGGCGGGGGAGGGAGTGGGGGCTGGGCAGCCTGACATTTCCTAGAGAAAGCGTACCGCCAGTGTACACACTGCGAGGGCTCGGGGTCTTCCGAGGAGCCAGACGCTGGCAGCCCCTGTGAAATACGCCAGGAACCTTTAGTAACAAGGAGAAATATGTGACCTGGGTGTTTTCCCTTCCCGGGCCCAGCTGAAGGAGATCTGATCCTATAGGCTGGACTGGTAGCACGACCTTTTATTAAGGTTGCCTGACCTTTTCTATTATAAGCCCCTGTCTCAGCTGTTTATAGCTTGGCAAGACCTTCACTGTTTGGGGTAAAATTCTCCATGGTCAGTATTTGCCTCAGGCTGAATTTTTATGAAAAAAATTCCACTTGAGGAAAGTGATGCTACATCAGCTCTACTTGATTCATGTTGCCAAGTGTTTCTTCCCATCCAACAGAGCTGGAGTTTTTGTTTTTAATATTAGTTGAGGTTCTGATGAAATCACTTGACTCCAGGATCGGGGGCCCTGCACTTGGCCTGAGTTTTAATCTGGTCCTGCAAGGTAAACGGGTACTGTGCTAGAATTAGAAATGTACATATATATATATATATTGGAAATATTCACTGCTGCGTCTCTTGTTTAGGGATCAGAGAGAAGATCTGGTGTAAATGCACTTACGTGTACATTGTGCTTTTCAGCCTGAAGGATTCCAAAGGGGTCTGCAAGCTGATATCCATGTCCTTTGTGAGCATAATTTATTCTCCTGCTTCCTGCAATCTGGAAAGAAAAGAAACTCTTGGAAAAAAAAACCCTCCTTTGTTTAGCTTCAGAAGTCCTGGTTGATTTCTAGTTACAAAAAACAATTTACCCTTTCCTACCCATAACAAAATGAACTAGTACTGCCACAAGATACAGTGGTTCTCAACCTTTTTGTACCAGGACCCGTTTGTAAACATCGACAGCTAGTCCCAACCCAGTGCCCCCCACTCCTGACCCGCTGCCCCCGCCCCAGGCCCCAGCAGCCCCAAGCATCCAGCTGGAACTCTGCCAGGCTGCAAGGGAAAAGCCACGGCTTCCCACGTTTTTCTCCTTTAAAGGAGAATCCATTTTTTAAGTTTGTTCACAACCGTTTCAAATATTTTTGTGATCCACTTTTGGGTTGTGACCCCCGGGTTGAGAAATGCTGATTTAGAAAGAAGCTTTCCTGTATTAAAAACATGCCTTGTCTTTTTTAATACTGTAGCTCTGACATATATCTTAAATGTCCATCTGTTTCTAGTATAGATGGATGAAATCAATACCTGTCAGCCAAACACCCACAAACTCAAGATTAGCACTGCTCCAGACTAGAACTACGAAGGGGTTTCTGGCTGCTTTAGGAAACTGTAAAGCTTGCAAAGTGAAGCTTGCATGAATCAGAAAGTGAAAAAAAATAAAGTCAGCCCTCCAATATTAATACAGCACATTCATTCTGACTGGAGCCGATCAGGATTTTCCAATGAAACAGGTTTTTTCCCCAGAAAATACCAATGTGATGAAACTGAAATATTTTGTAGAAATGTACTGGTTTCAGTGAACTTCTGATGAAATACAGGCAAAGTGGCAGAAGCCTAGGCTTCCATGGTCCACAGCCTGAGGACAGCCCTGCCCCATTGAGGCTGATGATGAGCCAGAAACCTGAAAGCCTGGGGGCCATAGCAGAGGCAGGGATGCCAGGGATTGACCTCCAAGTCACAATGACGTTTAGAAATAACCAAAGCATTTCTTTGTTTCCAAACATTTTTTTCCTCTTTCAAAAGGAACAAATTCCAGCTTTTGAGTCAGGATCCAAATGGTTCTGTAGATGTGCCCAGTAAGAACCATTTATACTGCTCAGTAAGTGTCTGCTAATTAGCTCTAATTGTGTGTAAATTTGCAACCTGCAAATGCAAATAGCAAATTTATTCGAGATTATTTACTGCACAGTAGCACACATGTAGACACCTGACTGGGAGCAAATATGCTCCTGGTCAGCTGGACAGCATGGGGTGGGAGATTGCTCCCTGCCCATAGAAGCTACCTGCTGCTAGGGTAGGTTCTGCCACCAGAGCCCAGATGAGGACAATGCCACTTGTGCTCCCAGCCCCAGCTCTATGATCATGGAAGCCAGACTGGGAGATTTTTCTCTCCCAGCACCAGCTCCACTACTATGGAGTTAGTGCTGGGAGAGAAGGATCTCCTAGTACTGGCGCTCTGACCACAGAGCTGGCACTGGGAGATAAGGATCTCTCAGCCTGGGCCGTGCGACTGCGGGTCCAGGGCAGGGAGAGAAGGATCTTCCAGTGCTGGCCCTGTGACTGTGGAGCTGGTGCTGGAAGAGAAGGATCTCCCAGCCTGGGCCCCACGATCATGGGGAGGGGGCTGGGAGCTCCCTCTTGCCAGGGCAGGGGGACATTGTCCCCACCCAGGCTCCAGTGGAATAACCTGCCCCAGCAGCAGGCAGCTCCTGGGCCAGGGGACAATGTCTCAGCCCACCACCAGGAGACAGCTATCTCCTGGCCCCTGGGCTAGCACTGAGGAGGAGCCTAGAGCTCCCCCCGGCCGCTACAGGGGCCTATTGCAGGGCTAGGAGCAGCAAATCTGCACCCACATCCCTGCACATGTAGACATGTGCCCAGGAGAGTTAACTGGAGAGTAGTTTACTCAAAGGTAAACTGCTCCCAAATTATTTGCACATGTAGACGCACCCACTGTATCCATGGCCAAATGCCCTGTGAAATGACAGTAGTGTTGATCTGGGGTAAACCAGTGAAGTAAATGGATGATCTCTGAAAATAAACATAGAACTGAGCACAGACCTCATGCATGTGACCAGGTGGGTGTGCGTCACAGGGCACTACAGTGTGCCTGCTCCTTGAAGGGCAGAAGTAGCCTAGCAAAGGAGCTTTGCAGGCAATGCAGAACTTCACAGCTGCAGGTTGCCTGAGTAACAGGCTAATAAGGTAATTCGCCAGCACCTGCAGGCAGTCTGCTGACTGGAAGGAGGCAGAGCCTGGGGACCATAGAACATAAGGGCTAGGGCTGGTAGGGTTTGCTCTCTTTGACAACTGCCAGGAGAAAGAACTCATGCACAAGAGAGCTGCCCAATACACCTGGCTGCCTGCTTTGCTACCTCCAAGTGCAGTAAGGCTCCAGGAGCCCATAAGGTACCCAGGGCTAGGAGGCACGCTGTACAAGGGGAGTAGTTTGCCTTCTTCAAAGGGCAGAGCACGGTCTCTTTTGGTTATGGTTATGTTATAGCCCAGAGGCTTATGTTTGTGTTATTGTTTGTACTGGTGGTTTTGGGATGAGGCTATAAGAGGAGGAAGAGGACTCATTAGTGCCCAGAGGGGGGCACCTTATTGTGTAGAGCCCCAGTGCCAGAGGGGCACAGCTACAGGAGGGCTGGAGAGCCCAGCGCCAAAGGGGCAGAGCAGACAATGGCCGGGGGCCTGGTGATAAGAGGAGATTTATGACAGCTAGTGCCTTGAAGCCAGGCCTGACTCAGTGACCTAGCTATATTAAAGGGGCAGGGCCTGAGTAGGCCAAGGCCCTAACAGAGAGTATAACAACTGTGTAACACTCATAAGGCATTGGGCATAGTAAAGGGAAGGTTGGAGCCACACAACTGGCCCATGAGGCCCGAGGTGCCCCGTGCAGCACAGTACTAAAGAGAGGCCCAGAAAAGGGCCCCAAAACTGGTGAGCTTGAGTGGGGTTCAGTGGACCGGGTCCAAGCAAAGGCCTATAGGCAGCCTCCCAATTTACTTTACCAACAAGACATGGCAGGCAAGACAAGAGGGCACCCTCGGGGTGGAGCCTGCATGGTTGCGGAACCACCGGGGGCATCATGGCCACCTCTGGGGACACCACTCCATGACAGTGTGCAATGGACAAGAGACAGCTTTTTCACTTAAACTCCTATACACAAGAATTCATTCCTGGATACAGCCAGGTCTGGAAAATTTCAGCCAAAAATCTGAATGTTTGAAAAAGTTGTAAACAACTGGAAAAGGCCTTTTGTATAGGAGCCACTAAAGCAAATGTAAGAACAGTTGTCGTTACATTCTCCAGCATATATATAGTGTGATAGCTAGAATAATATTGCTCTACATACCCATGTAAATTCATATGAGAACCAAACAATCTTTCATCACATTCTCTCTTTCACATCAATGGGTTTTGGAATTGACCCATAATCTACATCTCAGAGACCACTGATGAGTTCTTCAGCAAACCCAGGTGAGGCTTCCCTCAC
This sequence comes from Alligator sinensis, assembly GCF_000455745.1. NCBI lineage: Eukaryota > Metazoa > Chordata > Crocodylia > Alligatoridae > Alligator > Alligator sinensis. The sequence goes on from NW_005842465.1 coordinate 985,315, forward strand.
CCTTCCTCTTCTTTAAAAAAAAATAAACGAGGGTAAACATACCCCCTTTTTAATAAAAATCTTTATGGTTTTATTTTATACAATAGAGCAGGGGTGGTCAAAATAATGCCTGCGGGCTGGATCTGGACTACTAACTGTCTGTATCCAGCTTGTGGCTGCCCCTGCAATGCTCCACATGGGGCTGAGCCCCATCCACTTGTACCCAGGCAGCCTGCGCCTGCACTCCCCACAGCCCTGGCCCCAGCCAGTGCACAGCTTCTGGTGGGGCTGTTCTCAGCATAGCTGCATCGGGCCAGATGTTCCTTTGCTCTCCTCACCTCCAGCAGAAGCAGCTGGGCTGAAGCTCCCCCGTCCCTGTCCCGTCCACCCGCTGTCCCTCTCCCCCAAGCAGCACAGCAGGGGGCAGGAGTGGGAGAAGGAGCAGCTGTTGGAGGCAGGGGGAGCACAGCAACACCCCGCCAGCTGCAGAAATTATTTCCCACCCCTGCAATAGAGAGAAGGCACAAAAAGATGCAGTGAACCCCACTGCTTGTTCCCTTCAGGAGTTGCCTTTAATCCAGAGGTGGGCAATTATTTCAGCCAGAGAGCTGCTTAATGAGTTTTGGTGAGCTGTCAAGGGCCTCATGGGTAGCCCCGCTCCAGACAGCTGCCCTGTCTCCTGGTCACCATCTTGGCACCAGAAGTCCCGCCCCCTAACCCCTGTCTTTTGCCAACAGAAGTCTCTCCCCTTGCTGCAGAAGTACTCCTTTTGGGAGGAAGGGGGTTTGCCATCTTGAAACTGAAAAAAACCCAACAAATTGTATACTAAAAAAGAAATCAAACACCTACTATAAGGGTTTTTTTTAAGTCCCAATTTATGTGTGTTTGCATAGTGTACCTAGAAGCAATTGCATAATAGCATAATAATTAACCCCAAGTGCCAAACACTTAGAGATGGCGGAAGGTTCTCTATGAATCCATCCTAATTAGATTGATCCTGATGTCCCAAGGCAGTGAGCTTGTGGGGTCCCCTGAAACCCAGAAGACCTGTCCCCACAGCAGCAGCAAAAGGGTTAATCATTGCTTGTAGCATCATAGAAAAGAAGAGCTGGAAGGAATATCCAGAGGTCATCTAGTCCAACCCCCTTCTCAAGGCTGGATCATCCCCAGCCAAACCATCCCATACAAGTCCCTGTATAATCTATTTCTAAAACTACACAATCAACTCTACCACACAACTGCAAGGTATATTGCCCAAAAACACCCAAAGTACCCTAACCTGCCACAGGTAAAGCAGAGGGATGAGGGCAGTCAGTGCCCTGCTGCTAGAAGGTTGTTAACGTGCACTGGAGAGATCCAGGGAAGAGGGCCACAGCTCCCAGTACAGAGGAAGGTCCATAATGACCTGACTGGGGTAAAATTCCTTCCTGATCCCAAACATAGCCATTGGTCTGACCCTGAGCAGAGGGCAAGACCCTCTAACAAATAACCTTCAAGTCTGAATCCCAGTAGAAGCACTGGCATTCCCCAGTAAAAATCTTCAGCCTTGACTGCAGCCAACACCCAATGCTATTCCTTGCCAACCTCATGTCAAAACCAGCAAAGTCCAGAAGCAAGGGAGAAACCAAACACCCTCCACTGTGCTCTGCAGCCTGCTTACATTCAAATGACTTATGGCTTCCAGATTCAGGACGACCACCACAAGGCCAGGAGCTGGATGTGGCAGGAACCTCATACTGTCAAACACTTGACTTAATAAAGTGCTTTCAGTGAAGCTCCTCAGGATTTCTTTTACCATCTTCTGTTTTATTACCCACTATTTATGGCCACAAAAATCCACTGTGCTTTATCAGATATATATTTGATGGTCTTTGAAGCATGCTTCATATTATGAATGTGATTAAGGGCCCTGGAGACATTATAGTTCTCTAAGGAATTACCGAGCTAAGGGAAATGAAAACATGTTGCATCTGTTAATGGTTGTGGTGGGAATTCATTTAGAAATGGCTCAGGAATGCTCTCGAAGAGCAGACAGAAATTTTTACCAGCTTCTTGCTGAAGCCAAGAAAGAAATATTACCCTGTGAGTGCTCATGAGAAGCTGTGCACACTACTAGCACAGCATTGCTGTCCATGCAATCAACATGCACAAAATTATTGAAGCTGAGTATAATTTGTTCACTCAGCAAAATATGAAATGGCAAATCTGGGAAGCTTTGGCATGAGGTTTGGCTCTGATGTGTAAATCATACTATTTGACTCTAGATTTTTCAAATGAAAGCTTTCCTCCCAAAAGTGGGAATGGTTTTGTTTGAAATTGTAAAACCATACATGCACACATACAAACAGCATTTATTGTCAAAATTAATATGTATGTTGAAATACAAATCTGAAAACTTTCAAGCATTTTTTTGCCATCTCTCAAACAGGTTTAAAACATGGAGACAAAAACTGCAAAAAATAAAACATCTCTAATTTTTTTAAAACTTGTTTTCCCTTCCTTCAAATTCTGAAACTTCAAAGAAGGGCAGCCGCTCTGCCCTCAAGGATTCCTTGCTTGGGGTATTTGTCTTTTGTGTTCAATGTACTTGCTGTCCAGTAAGAAAATTACAGTCATAGGAAAAGTTTATGAAAAATGTAACTAGTTAAAGTTAAAAGTTAGCAGCCTTTAAAATTAACTATCACTATCAGTGTTTAATTAACACTTACCAATACCTATGTAATGTTAGATCCTTCTCACCCTCTCCATGTGAAGTACTTTGTAAAAGTCAATGCATCATATAGATATACTCGAATAACAGAAAGGAGATATTCATAGCCAGGTGACAAATGAAAGCTGATTCCACAGAAAACCTCTGTTGTTACAATTTTTATTGCTCAAAAGGTAACAAAAGGGTATGAAATACATCTGAATTAGAAATAATGAAAGCGTCTGAAAATCCAAATTAGACTGAAATGAGAAAATCAGTTTAAATGAGAAAAAGAACGGTGAGTTGCATAGCAGAAGCTGTTTAAAAATGCTTATTGAACTTCAGCAACAGCTGCATTTCAGCATTAACATCTGACAATTTTCCTCTTCTGTCTTGCAAAACTGAGCCCCCACTACTGAACAATCGCTCTACATGGGCAGATGAGGGAATGCTTGCATTATAACGGATTAATAGTATTTTCATAGTAGGTGACATCTCAGATAAGTTTCTCACAGATAAGAAGTAATGATCAACTCCAGGGTGACACATAGGCAGTGCACATGGGTGCATGTGCACCCCCTGCAAAAAAGCCACCCGTGCAAAAAGGCTGGCGGCGTCTGCTGGCGATCCACAATCGCCCCTGCCCACCACTGCCTGTAGTGCCTGCGGGTGGTCACCACCTCCTGGTCAGCACTTGCCACCCCTTCCCCCTGCTGCTGACAGCATCGGCGGCATCTGCAGGGGGGGCATGCACCATTCATGGCTCAACTTCTTGGGCCCTAGTTCGGATCTTCATTAAAATTTAAAAAGTCATCATCTGCTACACCTTCACTACTTGCTCCCACTCTTTCTAGGACCAATGTCTCTGCTTGCTGGTGCTTGTTCCCTCTCATGCAGCCAACTGGCTGCCCTGTTGACTTCTGCAAATGTACAGAAAATGCCAGCATGAACTAAGGACCTCTGGGACTTGTAGTTCTTAAGAGGCCATATCTCATAGGAAGGCACACTACTCTCTGTCTCAAACATGAAGTCCTAGAGTTTCAATAAAGAAATATTGTTCCATGTAAGTCCTAGAGAGTGGCTGGGTCAAGAAAAACACTGGGAAAGCTGGATTTCAATTTTTTTAAACTTTTAACTTATACTATAAAAAAGTTAAAGTTAACCTTCTTTAAGACTAGTTAAATGTTGACTGCTGAAAAAGTTTAACTAGTTAAAGTTAAAAGTTAGCCATTTATTTAACTTTTTAACTAGTTATTTAATTACTTAATTCCCATGACTGGAAAATTACACTTAAACAGTATTTACATTGAAACTGCATAGTCTGGTGTGTGTTATTTGTATTATGTTAGTGCCTGGAGAGTCTGAGGCAAGATCAAGGTGGCTGCTGTACACACACATAATGAAAGACCTATAGTACTTGTCATCTAAATGGGCAAGGTGGGCAAAGTAGGGCCTACCTATACAGCTGCAGTAGTGGGTCCTAGTGGGAAAGGGGCGAGTATGTCCCACCCAACCAAAAGTCCAGTGGCACACTCCAGACCTGTACGTTTGCTAGCAAGGCTGTACCAAGCTTGCCCCCAGTAAGCGTACCTGCTCTGAGGCCCACTGGAGAACAAAGGGCCAAAAAATGCACCTGAAGTAGCTTTGCTAACATATTTCTGGTTTGCAGACTCAGATGGGTGGGGATGCTTGGTCCTGGCCTTGCTGGGAAGCACCCCAGCAGCAACAGAGACAGTCCTAGAATGGCCATGGTACTGAGTTTACGCAGGGGCTAGTGACAGACATTACACATAAACCAGTATAAGTGATTGGAAACCAGTTCAAATCTGTAACACAACAGAAGTTCTGTGAACATAAGTTGCTTCCAAACTGACCAAAACCGGTTTAAGATAAACCTGGATGGATGCAGTATCAGAGTTACACTGGTTTATTGAACTTCTGATCCCCTGAAGATTCAAGTTAACTCACAGTCCCCCAGCATCCCAGAATGGTTTGCACCTCTCCTGAAAACTCCTCCATTCACGGGGTGGGCAGGTTAGTTTTGGCCCAAGCTGTCTGCTCCAGCTGAGCACGGAGGTGTACTCTAGAATCAAAAGTCCTTGCTTATCAGTTTGATATATGCAGCTTAACCTAACCTGCAAAGATTGAATCAATTCAGTGTTGGACTTTTGAACTGTCTGTACTTAGCTAGGGAGAACAGAGAGATTACATGGTTTGCCTGTGGTCACCCAAGGAGTCAGTGGCAGAGCTGGGAACCAGCCCAGGCCTCCTGAGTCCCAGCCCAGTGTTATAACAAGGTCATCCTTGCCAGGGCATTACTTTTCACATCTGTTGTTCTCTCTGTCCTGGTGTTTTGTTTCTTTTCACACAACTTGCAGACAGGTGCTGTAAGACTGAATTCTTTTTATTTGGGTTTAAAAACAGAGCAAGTGAGAAAAAACAAAGGCAAAAGGAGGGATCTGTGAAAGAACCTGTGAAATTAGAAGTACCAGTGCCACTGAAAGTCAGCCCCACCCAGTGCTTCCAGAAAGATACATACTCTATGTCTGTCTGTCTGTCTATCTATCTATCTATCTATCGAAAATTAGGGTTGGAAGGAACCGCAGGAGGTCATCTAGTCTAATCCCCTGTTCAAAGTGCAACCACCCCCAACTAGATCATCCCAGCCAGGGCTTTGTCGAGCCAGGCCTTAAAAACCTCCAAGGATGCAGAGTCCACAACCTTTCTGGGTAACCTGCTCCAGTGCTTTACCACCCTCCTATGGAAAAAAGTTTTTCCTAATATCCAACCAAAACCTCCCTCTCTGTAACTTCAGACCCTTGCTCCTTGTTCTGTCAGCTGTCACCACTGAGAACATACGCAGTGTGTATGCAGCATGTTGCGTTGTCTCTGCTATTCAGAAAATCTTCTGAATCTGTTAAACTGTACGTAATGGAAAGGTGGGGCACACAGGAGAGAAGCCTAAAACAAAATGCGAATTACCTTATGCATCTCAGTGTGGTTACATTTCCTGAACTCACTGCTCTAGATAGCTCACCCCACCGCCCCAACCAACAGCCCAGCACATAACTAACTTTCACTGCAGTTTACCTAAGGCTGGGCAGCCATGTGAGCCAAGACCACCTGCGAGCATGTCTGTCGGAAAGCCACCCTGAACTCATGAGACCACATCCACATGGTACTATAGTAACTTGAGTTTGAAATTAGGTTTTCTGAGGGTATATCCCGAGTTCTAGCACCTGGGGGCATTGGTGAAGAACTGGTGTGTCCTTCCCACGTGCCCACATGGAAGTGTTCCTAGCCTGCCAATACAGTAAAACTGAAACACTTCCAGTTCTGCCTGTTCCTCATGGCTGTCATACCAGCTGGTGCTAGGCATGAATCCAGCATGGGGGGCTGTGCCCCTAGTGGCTGTGCTATCACTGCAGCAGGATGTGGACAAAGGACATAGGGCACTATAGAGGGCATTTCAGTAGAGATCTGTGGTCCACAGGTAGCATTAGTATAGGGTGACCACCCATCCCTAATTGGGCAGGACAGTCCCAGAATGGGAACCTCATCTCAGGCTGCATGACTCCGGCACAGCATCTGGACTCAGTGTTGTGCAGGGATTGGGAAATGACAGGTTTCTTCTTGCAGCCTGGCAGCATACATTATCGGGCCTTGACAAGGAGATCGGGGAAGCTAGAAGATGATAGGGCAGCATGAAGACAGCTGGTGCCTGCCATCACTTCATGTAGCAGGAAGAAAAGAGGGAAA